>NW_005054487.1:1246183-1266183 GCF_000277835.1 Geospiza fortis | reverse complement strand
CTTGTGATCATTCAAGACTGAAATACATTTAGGAGCTCTGCCTGTTTGATAAAAAACAAAACAGTAAGTCTTACACACATTTTCACTTTTCAAGGAAATGTCTTTTTGATACTGTTCACACACCTCCTTGAATTGGATACAACTAAAAGCAGGTTTGTCCAGAATCCATTGTTATATCAAAAACCCCAAAGTTAGATAAATCCTTAAGTTCTGTTACAATTTTCTGAAGTTATAGTTCAGACATAAGTTTAGGAATTAGAAAACAAGCAGCCAGCTGTACCAAAGGAGCATAAAAGCCCAGACTCCATCATTCTGCTAGGAAGAGCTCACCAGAAGGAACTGGGAAAACAAATCACATGTTCATTGTTTTCCAGATTCCACATACCATGTCTGTCTCACATGAGCCAGGTGGGATTCCTGAATGATAAGAAAACCTGCTGGCACCCAGTGTCATAAAATGTGGACTGTGAAACAATTGGGTAAAGACAACTACAGAAAAGACAACTAGATTAAGACACATTTTTTTAAGAACCATTGTGAAGAACCTGTATGTAAAGGTTTAGGTAGCCTACCATGTATTTTACTAGGTCTTAAATTTCTTGGGCTCAATTCGATTTTAAAAAATAATGATAATTTTTGAAGGCAGCTTTCTCCCTATCACTATTGGTGCTTTTTGTTTTCTACTTTAAATCCAGAGATTTTCTGAAGGTAGGGTTATTTATTTTTAAACTTCTCCAGGCTGAAAAATACTTAATGCAGTTATGTTTGACCTTGCCTGAATTTTGATCCTTCAATTTAGGGATTGCTAGACAAATGTTATTTTTCATTTTCTCCTCCATCCCACATCTTCCTACAAGAATTATACCATCTTTGTTGGGGAAAGCAGCAAATTGTGTGCAGCAGCCATCACCCAAAGCCAGCCAGCTCCCCGGGTTTGCCCAGAGTCCATCTGGATAAACCCAGAGTCCATCCGTGCAGCTCCTTTGAGCTGTGAAAGAGCCACCACCCAGGACTGGGTGGTGATTTTGGGATGATTTTGGATGCAGAGGGCTAAAAGTGGCATCATGAGGGGCACATCCCAGATCAGGGGGTGTGACATACCCCCTTCAATGACCTGGGCTGGGTTCAGTCTCTGGTTTGTCTCCTTTGAGGTCGTTTCTTTTGCAGTTCTTTTGGGTACTAGCTGAGAGTGGCTCCATTCACACATACAAATTAAAGCAAACAAGCTAAACCTTTCACAGGAGTGCAGGTTCTCAGAAAGGCAGTGATACCTCTAGCAATTCCAAAAATTACATCTCTGTATACAACATAGGGCTATTTAATAAAAATTCTTCCTTCCTAAAAGGGTATCTGCTGTGAAACTTCTACTTTAAAGACGCACTTCTACAGTTTTATTAAAAATATCATTGTATTTACTCATTGTCATCTGCAATTATGATGATCTTCAAATCATTATAGAATCATACAAGACAAAAAAAAAATTCCTTTGCAGTCCTCAAAAACTTTGGAAGTTAATCACTTTTCAAAATATCCCCAAACTTTTCAGTGTTCAAAAATATACTGCCAATCTTACATGGCAATTTGTTCTAAAAGCAAAGACCAATACACTAGTGTTGTAATGTTCATTTACAAACAATTATGCTCTTCTTAAAAACAGAACATCAAGGTGGACTCTTTAAAAAGACTTAAAACCAGAAGACAATAAAAACCTAGTATTTTATTGCCTCACCCTAGAGGGATGAGGCAGACTTGTGGCTTTTGAAAAGAGAGGATTATATGATTTTGTTTTTAATTTTACAGTAAATCAGGTAGCACTGTCAATACAAAGTTCTTATTTTAAAGGACCGCTTTACACTAATTTTATTATAAATATTGTTTTATACTAATGTTCTGTAGAGCCATCTTTTATTCATACATTATATATAAGCACACACAACTTGTCCCAAGTTGTGTAAAAGGTCTTTCTACCTCACTGTCTCATCAGTAATGAACAAAAATCCAGTTAAAACTCTCTTCTACTGGATTAAAGTGAACAGTAATTATCTTCCTTGACTTGGCAACGAGGGGATTTTTAAAACTCTCCCAAGCACAAATTTGGATTGTATGTTGCTTTTTCTGCTGTAAGAGTCAAGTACAACATGACCAGCAGTGTGCAATTTGTGCTGGGACAATACCTTTGGAGACCAGACTGTTTCTTCAGGGTTTTTCTGGAGAACATTTTCCAGCCTTTTACTGGTGCATTACTACTACTTTGCTGCACCTACTCCCAAAAAGTAGGTGTATTTACCTTTTCCATTTTCTTCCCTATATACTGAGTTTTATATTTTAATTAGCTTACCTTAATTACACAGGACAGAATCATCCAGAGGGCTTGTGACAGAAATTCTGGAACAGACATGGTATAAAACACAAAGTAAAGAAAGCAAAGGTGATGTTGTTTGCCACTCTAGCAGCTGAAGACCTAAAATAACAGATGTATACTCCATATAAGAGATATCCTACAATTCAGCACATCTTATTCAAGGAAAAGATTTGTGAACACACTCGTGCTTCTTGTTTTCCACAGATAAAACAGCCCTAGTCACATCAAACTGTCCTTATCTCTGGTACGAGCAGTTTCTGGCCTAAAATCAACGGCATTTCTTTAACTTCTAGATAAGTGTAAAGATTGTAAGTGTCGAAGCTGTACACTCGTTCTAACATTACCTTCCTCAAAGCCTAGGAAAGTATGGTGTCCTTTTGGGGTGGGAGACCAACACTGGCCCCATAAGAGAGTAAACAATTGTCCTTAAAAACCTGCTTTGGAATCTTTGCTGACAGAAGATTCTGAAACAGATTGTTTCAGATTGCAGGAACGATCTGCTGGATGACATAATGCTTTTCAAAGCTTCAGATTTTAATAGAATTGTGGGAAAAGCATTAAACAAAGAACTCTTATCTGCTAGAACCCTCAGATTTTCTTTGTCAAGAAGCAATGGGCCTTGGTTGGCTGTTTTGCTTTTCCTGATTCTCTAGAAGGTTTTAAGTGGATTTTTTACTTTTTTTGTTCTTTTTTTTTTTCTCCACGTTTCCAGCTCTGTTTCAGCACGTGAATTAAGAAAAAAAAAAAAAAAAACAAAAAAACAAAAAAACACACCCACAAAACCAGGAAAGCTGAACAACACATTCCTGAGAAGAGCAAACTGATGACCCAGAAAGCATATGGGAAAGTCCCTCTGAGAGCCCTTTTTTATTCAACCTGCAATACTTCATGTTGATGTGATAACAGGAGTTCCAAGAAATTATTGCACGACTCCAAATCAGCTTCTGTGATCATAATGCAGTAAAGATTACTCCCATCAAATACAGAGCTATAGCAAATGTAACTGAAGGGTGAAGTTTTAAAGAATTTTGTTAGTTGCTCCAAAGTCTGTGTTAGCTGCCTGTTGAATTCTGGATGAAATTTAAAAGACTGGAGCTGCTTGCCCGAGTACTACATTGCTTGGGATCTGCATTTCTGCCCCCACTACAAGAGGCTGCCTTCAGTAATCTGAATTCTTTTGATGAAAACATATAATCTTTCACAAGCTGGCCAGCATGTTCCAAAACCAGGTGATTAAGTTTTCATATCATAATTCGGTTAGTAGAGCCAACATAGATTATCAGGATCTTTCCTGTAATCAGAACTAATTACTGTATTTGTCTTTTATAGGGCATTACTACAGTAAGACCATAAATAATAACTGAAGATTTTTTCAGCCACAAGTAAAATAGCAAACTAAAAAATAAAAAATACTACTAAAAAATAGCAAAAAATATCTTAACTCATTTCAGCTCAAATTAAAAGAGGAAACCATAAACAGCAGCCCTCTGATTAAGATGGTAAAACTGTTTTCTTCTTCCAGCATGTTTGTCGGTGGGATTAAATTCTCCTCCCGAGCCTCTCTAGCCTAATATTTTTAGTATTTAGGCACCATCCTCTTAGCTATTAGTATAGAGACACGAGGGGATTGACAGAAGTCAGGTTTACCCAAATTTTACCGGCACGGGATGAAACCAGGGGCGTTTCAGCGAGCCGAAAAGCAGTTTGTGTCCGTTCCAAACACCATGCTGCCACCTAGTCGACATCCACCTGAACTGTGCTGTCCTGGGTGCGCTGCAGCTACAGCCACGGCCACGGAATAAAAATCGAACTGTTCTCCAAAACAAAAAAAAATCGGTGCAAGACTAAGCTACCAGAAGCACTGAGAGCTCCATCTAAATTCCCTGTCCGGCAGCAGTGCCCTGGCAGCACAAAGAAGGCACAGCTGCAGCTCTCTGCAAAAAGAGTGTTTGTGTTGAAGGAGCACTCCAAGCTGCTGCTTGTTTGTAGTGATAGGGGTGCAATACCTCTACCAAGTGTAAACAAGGAAATAATTAGCACCACCGAGTAAGGGATCAGTCCAAAATAATATAATATCAGCAATTAACAGATCTGTGCTGTGCCAGCAAGTTCAGGCACTACTGATATTTAACCTGTTTCAAACGTTTTGAGGGTATCTACTTGAGATCCAGAAAGAACTGATTTCCCTGAAGGCTGGCTTGTTTCCTTTTTTTAATCTTCTCTCTTCCTTTAAATGTGTCTGACAAGCATTACTGTTTCCTTCACAAACCATTCCTCAACACAACTTATACCAACATTGCTATTGGTGTGGTATTGGTATTTATGTGGTATTGGTATTTATGTGGTATCCCTATGATAAAGCTTCAGAAGAAATTATGTTGTTACCTCAGTGGGGGATAATGTATGAAAAATGTTTCTTTGTTGCCTGAGCATTATAGATAATGTCAATATTAGTGACAAAAAAAATTACTCTCATAGGAAAAATGTCCTAATTTTTTGGGTCTGTAGGTTAGAGTAAGGATGTCCCTGCAGCACCAGGTTTGGAACAGCTCCTACAGGAGGCCAAGAATGGCAGGAGAAGGCAAGGAGCAGCCTTGCACCAGAACACAACCTTTTTGTGTCCTCTCCATGCCACAGAATCCCCAAAATCCCAGAACAGCAGAGAACAGGCAGGAATCCTTCTCCCTCTTTGGGTGCCCAGCCTGATTCTCAATCAACAGGTACAGAAGGCAGGAAGCATCAACTTTCTGTAAGAATGCATTAGAAGACCATAATTACATTTCATTGTGAGAAAAACTTGAATGCAAAAGGCAGAAGAAAGGAAAAAAAAAAAAACAGCAACACGTTGACAATAACACAAATATCCTGAACGTGGTACTTTCACAGCTCTCTGTGATGTTAGCCTTGAAATATACGAATGAGATCTTACTAAAAATCCTCAGTACATGTGGATTTTCATGTACATGTCTTCTCTATTTGTTCTAACTCTTAAGTGAATGACAAGTTAAAACTTCCTTAATTTTGCTGCTCAAAGCTCTACCGTTGTCCACACATTTAGTTTGGGGTTTTTTTTAGAGAAAACAAATATTGCCCCAGCACTGACAGAGCTGTCCCAAGTGTTCAGGTATTTTCCTCACAGGATGAAATTAACCATATTCAATGCAAACAGCCTGGCTAAATTCAAGCAGTATTTCCACACGCTGGATGGGGCATGGCATAAACAATCCACGTGAAAAGCAAGACACTAATCCCTACATATTAAAATCAAGGAAAGCCACCGCTCTCTGCTCTCTTCGGGGCAGGCCCAAGATATTAAGAGCGCCGCCGCCGCCCAGGCCCAGCTGGAAAACTGCTTTTTCCAAAAAAGACCAAAAAAAAAAACCTACAAAAAAGACATAAAACTACACACACCTTGTTTCCCCAGTTCCAGGGGGGAGGTTGTTCTCCAGCAGCACCAGCACCGAGCCCTTGCGGAACCTCCCCGGCAGCGGCCGCGCTGCCCTCAGGGCCCGCCGGGGCACGGCACAGGCAGCGCGGCTCCGTGGGACACCGATTTAACGTTGTTCCGGGAAAATTAGAGCAGCACGCCTCACCCTGCCCCGTCTAGGCTCAAATGTCCCCGGACAGAGCCGGAATTCCAAACCCCCGCCCCTTTTCCGAGGCCAGGGCCGGCCGCGCTTGGTGCTCCGAGGGAGCGCAGCAGCGGGACGGGCACAGTGAGGGGCTCGGGCCGGGCACGCTCACAAAGCATCAAAGTTAAAATCCACCAAATTCCCCCACTCTGCCCTCAAATATACCCCCTCTGCCCTCAAATTCCCCCACTCTGCCCTCTGCTGACACCACGTCAATGCCTTTTAAAGTATACGGAAGCCCGGAGACCACCTGGTTTTCAGGACATACCGGACACTTCTTCTCATCTCACACCTCCCACTACACAGTTGAATATTTTGCTGCAAGTTTGTTTTACTTTTTCCCAGACGTTTGTTGGTCTGTTGTTTGGGTTTGTTTTGGGGTTCAGGCTTTTTGGCATAATAAATTAGATTTGCCTCTTTGTTTAAGGCATGACAGTGTTATTCAGTTTGATGGCTGGTTAAAATGCACACAACACTCAGGAGAAAGTGATTTGAGTTTTGGGCTGAAAACAGCCCAACTTTGCTGGAACACAGGTGGTAAAGAAAATGCTTCGTAAAAAAATCAGCATTTCCAAAACACGCAAGCTGTAAAAGACATATTTTTAACGGGTTACCTAAAAGAACATTGTTAAAGTGATAAGCAGAATGATGATGATGATGCTCAGAACTGTGCTCTTACTCAGTCCAAATAATTTCTCATTAAAGCTTTGTTTTCTTGGCTGGTCAGCTTCATCAACACAGAATACCAAAGGAATATTCTCAGAATGGTTTGTCAAACTGTGCTTTGCAGCATTCACAGAAAATACTAAGAGAATTAAAACTGAAATTATTATATTCAGCTTTGTTTTAGTAACACTATACAATGAAACACCACAATAATTTAAACTTTCATTCAGAACAATTTCCAAATTGTATGCTGCTAATTGTTACCGTAGTGTCAGCTTATGACTTTACCAGCTGAATAGTTCTCCAAATATGCAATTGAGAATAACTTAACATTCATTACTATAAACTTAACATTCATTAACATTCAGTATTATAATTATCAACATATCATTAATAAATCAGCACTGAAAAGCTGCATGAAGGAGGCCTAGACACAGGAGGAAGAAAGGGGATACAAAGTCATACAAGTCAGGCAAGGCATAAGAGAAGAAGTATAATGTGAAAATAAGAGCTATGATGAAAAGTTATGCAGGGACTTACTTATCAAGGATTTATGTTTAACATGGAATGCAAGGTGAAATTATTTAATAACTGCTTGTTAGGATCCATTAATTTTGCTCGATGGAACTTGAAAGAGGCAAAAATAAGTAGGATAAAGAACATGAGAAATAAACAGGTTTCCAGTAATTATTTCATTTCCTGGACAATAGAGAATAGAGCTGACTTGCAAAAATACATATGCTGTTTTAAAGAAAGCAAAACACAAATTTGAAGGCAATATAGGTAACCTTTTTACTTCTTTTCCTCTCTGTGCTAAAATTCAAATATAAATGTAGAAAAAGTTGGTTTTTATTTAAGATGGTTTGTATTTCACTGGGTTATTGTAATCAACAACACGAAAGCATCATTTCCCTAAGTTTTATGTTGCCAGTGTCTTTCAGTAAAATTCATAGCAAATAATGATGCATATTTCTTGTCACACTTTATGGAAAGACGATACAGCCACTGTGGAATGAGTTGCTTTTTTTTCCCCCCTGAAATCCTGAGATTTACTTGGCAGAACCTGAAATAATAATTTGCCACAACCATACCTGGAAATATAACATTTTCCAAAGCACCGGTCAGAAAAGCATTCCTCTGCAGAAGGCTTGAAATGGTGATCTGGATCTCCCAGACGGGGATGGAATTTGGACTGTCACCAGCAGCACGAGACTTACTCCTGCCAAGGCCATAGCTGGAGCAGAGGGCTGACCCTCGGCTGAAATTCACAAAAGAAAAGAGATCAGCACATATTGGCTGCAGCAGCTGCTGGAAATGGTGATGTTTGTGACTCAGCACAGCACTCCAATCCTCAAAATACCCTTGGCACTGTAAGGAGATCAACACACTAAGCAAACCTTCTAATGGTTTTCACCAGGAATTCCAAGTGTTAATCATGCAAGTGTATGCTTACAAAGAAAAAAAAAATCCCTTTTTTGAGGAAAAAACAAGTTGATTTTAAAATCTTCAGATGTCATCTCAAATCTGTGTCCATCTTTACTGTAAATACCTGCTTTAGATCATGTCCCCATTTTTTGACCAGAATGTATACTTGATAGAAGTTTATTGAAACATAGCATTTGGTAGGCATGTTTCACTTTCTCAGCAAAATGCTATTGCTGAATTTAACCCAAATTCAGTTAATTTATATTTAAACCCAACAGTATCATTGTTGAGATATTTCATGCAACAGTAACGTGAGATTTATTTAGCAATTTTGGAGTCCAGCAAATCCTATTTTTAGGAAGGAATATTCGCAGTTATAACAGTTTATGCTGCATTGGTTGAGTTTGCTTGTTTGTTTTAAAGTTCCTTATGTACAAACATAACTCTGGGGTTTGAACTATTTGAACATAGTCCACCAAAGAAAACATTAACTTGGTGTTTTCACTTTTTAAATTAGGGAATGGAAGCACCAATTCTTACAGCTAATACAACTGGTACCTTTTTTGTTTAGTTTAGTAACAACCAGATACACTTCCAAATTTTATATATTAATATTTCCACATTCTTGAAGTTATGCTGCAATAGGAGTTTTCCATATATTTTAAAAAACCCCCATACTGAGATGGCATTTAATGCTGAGCTTGCCTTAATGTGTTATACAAGCAATTTAGAGATGGTGACAATATCCAAGTGAGAAAATGGAAACAGTCCTCCTATTTGGCTTGCATTTACAAAACTCCGGGTTTTTTTGTTCCATTAATAATGGAATCTTTTCCATTCATAATAATAATTCATAAGAATTTCATAAGAATTTTTCTGTCGGTCTTTAATGTGATCAGACCATGCACCTGAAAGGAAAATTCCATTACAGATGGACTACAGGAAGTTCTTCAGCCTTTCACCTTTTTTTGTGTTGAGCTCTCAGAACTACAACAGAGCACTTGTCAGAAAAAATTTTGCTATGTTCTTCCAAATTATTAACTACTGCATTTAGACTGTTGCTTCTTAATTCAGCATCAGCCTTTTTGTGATGTTTTTTGACTAAGTAAAATGAGTTTATGAGAACTATACCTGTAGAAGAAAATACTGAAATACTTTCAAAATGAAATACTGTGAATGAGATCTACCACAAATATTAAAAGAACTTATCACTGGGATTCATTTTTGAAAATAATTCATATAGCTGCATGCAAATATCAAAATGATAACAGAGAAAAAGCAGGAATACAGCCCTGAAAGACACACTGCTCCTCTCCTGTTGGAAACAATGGCTCTTCCAGATAATAAAAGATAACTACTGCGACATTGTGTTGCACATGATATGGAAGAAAAATAAAATAAAATATTCCCTTCATGAAGAGAATAAATACTTATCTCTTCCTCCCATGTTAAATGGGTCCTTAGGTCTTCCTACGCTGTTTTTGTTACTTTTGCTCAAACCAAGAGGTGGGGAAAGGAATGCAAAGAGGGAATTTTGTTTATTTCCATCATCCCTACACACCAAGAACATGTTTATGGACTCCTATCTTTGATTTATAAATCAAATTTTAGTTTCCATGGTCTCAGTTGTTCCCAAGAAGCTTCATGTGTTAGATCTCCTTAGGGCAGCTGTATTTTCAGAGCTTCTTGCTCTGGACATCTCCCTATTTTCTGAATTATTCCATCACATTCACATCAACCATCCAAGCAGTAATAAAGCCCCATTGTTCTGCCTGTTGCAGAAGCATTCCTGATCAAGAAATCAATTAAATGTATACTTACCCTGTAGCTTTTTGCTATCAATGATGCTATTCACAAGCTGTGTGCACAATGAGCTGCTTCACTGAACACTGCTCACCATCAAAAAAAGATTAACCACCCCCAAAATGTCTGCTACAAGTGACAAGTTTCAAAACTATTTTTTTAATGAGAACTGTCTCCTTAAAGGAACATTTACATCACCCCGTGGTTTTCTTACATTAAGGACATAAACTGCTCTCACACTCTCACTTGTGCAGGAAGTGTCATTTAATAAATTAAGAAATAAACCTGCTTATGTTCATCAAAAATCTGTCTTAAGAACATAATTCTGAACATCTGTCTCTCAACTACCCATGTCCAATTCCTTAAAATAACATCTTGACCTGTTTTTCAATTATAAATCTCTGTTCACACATATTCCTAGAATTACAAAATGGTGTCAGATTTTTAATACATTAAATAAACATAAGAAAATACATTTCTTCTGTATTTAGTTCAAATAAAAAGGATGACTTTTTGATCACATAAAACCCCACAAATTTTACGAAGGTATATAAGGCCCATCACAATACTTCCTTAATATTTTTCTGGCATTTTTAAAAAAATTGGTGTGGAATTAAAAATATTTGTTGTTATTATAAACAATAATATATTGTTTAGGTATTTTTAAATACATAAAATTATTTTATAAACAAAATTTCTTCTTTTTCTCTTAAAAGAAAACCAAAACTAGTGAACACCATCAAAGTCAAGGGATGATATTCCTGGGAATAGCAACAGATCTAAAATTAGAATGTAATGAAATCTGAAATACTTAAAGGGACTTCCGTCTCTTCTAATTTTGTTTTTCATAATGGTGTTGCACAAAATAAGCTGGTGTAAGAGATTAGGGGGAGGGGAAGAATCAGAGACTCTTTGGCTGACTGGATGCGTTACATTAATTTCTTAATATGTGAAGGAGTGGATTACCCCTCTAACAGCAAGGGGAAATTAGTTCCTTTATTTCTTCATTAAGGCTGTGGGAGGGAAATTAATTTTCTACTCTGGTTTTCAAAATTAATTGAATATATCTTTATTAAAGTGATAAATACGTACACATACTTTTTGGTTGAAAGAATTCTCTAAATTAATCCTAAACAGACGTTTTCGTAGCAGTTTGGTAGCACGTGGTCATTTTATATTGTTTCACTTTGTGATGTCGTAAAAAACCCTGAAAAAACCAGATCACCCTGTGTGTAATAAAGATGTTTATAGAAAAAAATGATCTGAAAAGAGTCTTTGTAATAAGGACTAATTTTAGTAGCATTAAATAGCATATTGTTTAATATTCCTGGCTTCCAACCCTGTATCATTTTTGTTCCTATGTTCTTGCAGGTTTCATCGTGCACTTCAGTGGCTATGCTTTCCAACATATAGATATATGCATGAAAAAAAGCTTTGGATTGCTTTTACAGGAAACCACAGTTTTTAAAAGCATCACCCACCTAGCTTGAAGTTGAGGCAGTGCCTTGAGGTGCCGTCCTGTGTGTGTTGGTTCTCGAAGGAATTTACAGAACATCCAAAAGTTGCTCACTTTACTTCCTACACCTGCAGTTCTTATATCTGTTTGTGTTGTAAATGTATTTCCTGTGGTGTACTGACACCATGGCATCATCACTTTCTTTTATTTAGATTCTTCAGTACTCTTTTGTGCAAAATCAACCACCTCAAAGAGACCTTATGCCAGTAATATTGGTATTTAGCCTTCCCTTGCATAATTGGTATAATCATTTTTGTAACATCAGTCTTATACAAAGAAGTAAGCCATAAGCATTTTTCTAGAGAACTTGGACAGTTCAGAATTGGGAAAAAAAACCTCAAACTACTGATGACAATGGTGATTCCACCACAGCAGAATCTAAGAACTTATAAAGGAAAGCCAAATTTGCCAGGCCTTTAAAACCATCACATCCTTCATGTACTTGTGGCCTAGAGGTGCAAAAGAGCAAGAAAATTCCTAACAGAATCCTAAAACTTGATTTTCCTTGCGTGCCCTAAAAGCATTTAACAGAGAACAGAATTTCCCATCCCTTGTTCAATGACAATTAAAAGTCTGTCCTATTCCATGGGGCCTCTGTCTCCCTACACAAATAAGTAAACATGCCCAAAACTCTATAAACACACAGGTTGTTTAAATTTCATTTTATATTTTCAAACTCAAACAGTCAATTTTTCACCTTCTACCGTCTTTCGCATGATTTACTGTATTATTCTTTTCTTAGAGAAAAATCTAAGAAATAAATCAGAAGACTTTTATTTCTGAAATTGAACTGCAGTCACTATAAACCCAAACTCTTGGTATGAAAAGAAAAAGTAGGATACAGTAAATAATTAAACAATGTGGGGAATTCAGCTGATGTCCTTACTAGAAGTTAATAGGAAGCACTTGTTTGTTTAGTAAAACAAATATCTTAATTATGGACTCAAAGAGTATAGGGATTAAATATGCAAGATTTATGTTGAACAAAAGCAAGACTGTCTCAAAAACATTCGCACACCGTGATTCAACCCTCCTGTTAATCCATTCCACTGGAATAGCTCAGTTGTTTCACAACTGCCAATCACAAACTTGCAAAATGCACCTGGGAGAAAGAGGCTGAACAAGTGATTCACTTATTTTTATAATTTATTGCCTGATCACTAGCTTATTAAGAAAAAAAAATTGAGTGAGCCCACAGAGCATCTTCATTAATACGTTAATAATAATTGACACAGACAAAATAAAATTCATCTTTGTCCAGAGAAACAATTTAATATTAAAGCATAGAGATGAAAAACATTTCAACTCTAGCTCCTCTTTAGGGGAGTGTGAGGAAACAACAAAAGGAAGTCTGGATAAAAATTAAATAGCAGACAAGATCACAAATACCTGAGGAAATGAGACAGATTATGTTCCCAAGAAGGGACTCTCACTAAGCATTAGAGTTTGGCATCCACTGTGAAATATTTGGCTTTGATAGAAATGTCAAGAATTGTATATACACCTGAGATGCAGGCCCTAAAACTAAACTAAATTCTAAAACTAGCTAAGTTCTGCTGGAAACAAGGAGGGATCCATAAAGCAAAAAGAGACAGACTTTGTACCACTACTCCTTGCTGGAACCCTCTCCATAGGAGGACTGCTGAACTAAATGTTCTGCATATTTTCTTAGGCAGAGAGACTATTTAGGCAGCTTTTCATCTCTGAACTTAATAACATTTTTCAGAAAAACTTCTGTCTAGCCTACAAGTGCTTTTTAGAATCAGCTTTTACAACACAGCAAAGAATGACTTCATCCTCAACAGAGCTGGCTTTGCCTCACACGTGTGGAATTCTCTCATTTGGACTAAAACCACTAAAACTTTTGTTTGATTATTTCTTGAAAATCAGTAGTATTCGCTTTACTCTTTATATGGGTGTAATGTCCTTGGTCATTTTTCCAGAAACTGTAATCAATACAAGTCAATACAAAAAAACAGTGCAATATGCAGGAAAAAAGTACATGAAAAACAGTAAAAATGTGATCTATTATCAACCCTAATAGCCATTCCATGTGCTTAGATAAAAGCATCTCTCTTTAAAGTTGTCTTCTGTGCACCACTGCAAATAAGTTGAACTTTCAAGATTACATATCTAACAAAAACTTAAAAATCCCTTTGTCACTGTAAGTCTTCAAGCAACTCTCCCACAATGACAAACAAGTTCCTTGTGGATCAACCAAATCCATACAAAATAGAAACTGCCTGTATCACAGCAACAAACACAAAGTTTACAAATAGATCCCCACAGCCACCACAGTAAGTGCCAAGCATGATGGAAACATCAATATCTTCTGCATTGGTGCACATCAGAAGCTGCACTGCTGCTGCAGCTGAGCAGGATTAAAATGCAGCCAAAGCTGCCAGTCTGCTGCTGCATCACTTCAGCTGCAAGCTCCATTTTGTTAGAAAATGAAACATTTCCAAGACACAGCCTTGTCTTCCCTGCTTTAATAACAGATCCTCAAGCAGGGACATTCCAAATTTGAAATGAAAATGCTGCAGGAGAAAGCTGAGAGGCCACCACACAGCTCCCTCTACTGTGAGCCAGGAAAGGAAACCTGTGAAGCCCAAGATCTCATCTCCACAGAGACATGGGTTGCTGAGGCAAACCAGAGGACACAGCAGAAATAACTAAGGAGTCAAATAGAAACCCTAGAGCTCAGAAAGTTGAGATCAAGAGGAAGCATCAGGGCTTGGGCTCTGCTAGAAGACAGCATCACAGAACCAGAGAATGGCGAGGCTGGGAGGAGGTCACTGAGTGCCTCCCACCCCTGGCAGGGACACTGCTGCCAGCTTTGCAAATCTCCACAGAGACCCCACAACCTCTCTGGGCACCCTGTGCCAGTGCCCAGTTGTGGAGTCTTAACTTCTTTTTGCCAGGGTCAGGATTGAATGTGTGAGATGATATTTCTTGTTGGGACTCAGATGTTTGTTAGTTCTTATCTGTGTTACAGTGTCACAAACCCTGAGTTTTCTACAGCACTTCACTCTAACAAACTGAAAATGGAGCCCTATCTCTCACACTACAAGGCTTTTTAAGGATAAACTCTCCAATTAAGAAATGACACCAAATTATTTTTACTTTTAACCCAATAACCAACCACCCCTGCCTGCAATGTTGATGTTTTTATCCAATTACACAAAACCACCCAAACCATGGAGAAGAAGGTGAAGGAGAAGGACCAGCCTCCACCCCAAAACCTCCATCTTGCTTTATATATATTACTGTATTCTAAACCCTTAAACTCTGAGTTTCCCCCCTGTGATATTGCACACTTCTATTCAAACTCCACACCCACAATCCCAGTTTTGTCATTCCATTTTGGAAGCTTCTCCACAGCCTCAGGTCAAATGCAGTGTTCTCTTGGGGGTCAGTGCCTGCCAGCACAGAAAGTCTGAAACTCTCAGTAACCAGGGTTCCAACACCCAGTAAAAAAAAGAAAAAAAAGAGTTTCCTTACCTTCAGAAGGAGCCTCCTGTGTTTCAGTTTGTACCAGTTGCCTCTGGTTCTGTCACTGGGCAGAGAGCCTGGCTCCAACTCCTTTACATCCTCTCCTCATCCACGAGACCAAGAGCTTTTGTCCCTGCCCAGGGACCTTAAATACCAAACCCAAATGGGCTCCTAATCAAAAAGTAGCTCACCACAACCCAACAAAACTGTACCAAGAAAAGCCAGAAGCAGACTTTCATCCTGCTGCTAGAAGGTTTTGATATGATTTTTTTACTCTCTATTTGTACTTACCCTATATGTGTATGCTCCCGTATATTTGGGAGCATGTGGTTTCAAGGGAACCAGCTTATGGGGACAG
Source organism: Geospiza fortis (assembly GCF_000277835.1). Classification (NCBI taxonomy): domain Eukaryota; kingdom Metazoa; phylum Chordata; class Aves; order Passeriformes; family Thraupidae; genus Geospiza; species Geospiza fortis. The sequence continues at coordinate 1,250,929 of NW_005054487.1, read as the reverse complement.
TTTTCCAGAAACCATTTTGTGGAATGCTCACATCAGGACATCTATGTAGAAGTCTCACAACCTGATAGTCTTTCTCATGGCAAAAAAAAAGTTTGGTCTTATTAAACTTGCTGCATCTACAAAAATTTTGAGCAAGTGACCATTTTTTAATGGCAGAATTTTAATCCAGTTAGAGGAGCAGCATTCTCAGTGCCTGCAGTGGGAGCTGCCAGCACTGGGCCCATTACTGAAATCAGAATGAGGATTTGTGTCCCCTTCATCACTGTTGACAATTCTATCCCCTCTCAAACAAATCCAAAGGCAGCTGTATGTGAAGCAAAGCCCTGAAAGATTTTTCTGTCCCCCTGTGAGCATTTTTAGTTGGATAGCTTTGCCATAAAGGTTAGAATATTATGACAGGAGCCAACTTTATTATTTGAATGTATATTCACTTTTGTTATTTGTGTTACTACAAGTGTCTATGATTATTTCTGACCAATATAAATTATCTCACAGCCTAGTGGATAATAACCAAATATTTAAATTATGTGTGGGCTTTCCTAAAATATTTTTCAAAAACCATGCCTGAAACTTAAGTTTCATTCTGAAACTTAACAACTGACATTGACGGAAACCTGCCCCTAAAATCCTAGTTATTTTGCTACTAAACACCTAATTTTTTCCATTTTTATTGCCTTTCCCCCTACACTGCCATAGGATATTTGTGCCAGAATTTTACTTTTTCAACTGGAAAAATCACTAGCAGTCTTCTGCAGGAGAAGAGCAACAACTTCAGCAGAAGTTAATCAGCTAAATTCAGTTTTTAATTATAAAGAATCTCATGATGGACACTTAAAAGATTCCATCATGTCATGTGGGGATGAAGCAATAGCCTTAGCTAAAAATGAAATTGTTTGTCTATCTGACTTTGAGGCATATTTAAAATACTACAATAACATCATTAAAAAGGTAATGTTGATTCCAATAAAGATTTACTTGATGATAGCTTTGTCAAAGACCATATATATAACTTATTATATATTTCATTAGATATAATATATCTAAAAAACTATATATAGTTCATAACTGTTTTATATCTCATATAAATAAGATATATTATATATATTATAAATAAGATATATTATATCTTATAAATAAGACATTATATAGTGTTATGTATATATATACATACATACAACATATATATATCTAGTAAAATATATAACATAAGTTATTATATATAACTTATGTATAAGTGTTATATATATTTAGATATGGATATATATAAAACTTACTATAATTTTATTAGACCAACCAATTTAACTGAAAAACCAGGCATTTCTACAGGAAGTTGTAAAGGACACCAGGGAGTACCCAAAAAAGAAGCTTTTTCAAATATGGCCTGACCTAGGAAAACCCTTCCCTCCTGCATGTACTATTGGAATCAGATACCAGATTTCTCCAAGATACCGATATGGTTCACTTGCTTGTTGACATGTTTATTCCTAAATATGACAGTTAACTTTGATGTTAACTGGAGAAAATCCATAATTAAAATCTGTTACATTCAATTACCTCTAGCAAAAAAACATTACTCCTAAATCAAGCTGCCCAGACAGAGATTTAGTTAACAAAAATAAGGACTTAAAGTAGTTTTGTGTAAAGGACAAATCTATACCATGTGATTCAGGATATCAAATAAACCATTGGAAAGAACAGACCAGATGCACACAACTCCACAAATCCTTGATAAGAGGATTTGTAATTCTTAATTACACATTTATGTTATTTCATTATCAGATCAACTGATAAATACTGCATGAGAAACTGAACAGTAAGAAACCTATTACTTAAATTATGGTAGGATATATTTACATCCAAAGTCCTCCTAATCAAAAATCAGTAAAGCATATTATTCTTTGCTATACTGAAATACCTGAATAGTAAAAATGAATACACCACTATTTATTTGCAGCAAAATAATCAATATATTCAAAATCAAGTGATCAGTGCATAAACATAGATTGGTACCATCTTCCTTTTGTGAGGGATACACAGTCCTGTTTCAATTCAACAGCACCATATTGAATTTCTCCAACAATATTTTACCAACCATCAGAGCAACAAGGGAAGTTCTAAAATACAGGTAAATAAGTGTAGTAGCTAGTATGGCAAATATTTTTAGAGGTATTTATTGTATATTTACCCAATGTTAAAAGCAAGTGATGTAAATTAATTTCCTATTTTCCACCTCTCCAAATATTTTTAGTTATGTATCTGTTATAGTGTATACTACTATTTATCTGGAAAGGTTGATGAAAGTAACATCTTAATTGATGGCTCTGTCCTTCTGAGCATCTTCATTACACAACTTGCTAATCAAAGCTATTTTACCTGAAAAAATACTTCACAAGTAGCAAGTTACGTGCAAAAGTACTTACTGCTCTGCCATGCTAAAAACTGCATATACATGGGAAATATTCTATTTAACCTCAGCACCCTTTTTTACTTGTTGTTACCTTTTCTATGATCTCATAACAAACCAGAGCTCAGGCACCTACTGCATAAATTTTCACACATCCATTTACCTGCACAGCCACCCTGAGGGAGGATTCACTGCCAAAATCACAGAGCTGGAAACTCAGTCAGAGCTCGGGGGACACACAGGAGAAAGTTACACTCTCCTCCGAAGCAAAAGACTGCACTGTCCTGTTTAACCAATGTAAAACAATTTCTTTTTTTTTTCTTTTTTGTTGTATCTCAATAATAAATAAGCTATGCTGGTTTTCAAAAACCTCCACCACACCTCCACAAGCACCCATGCACACACAGACAGAAGACACAAATTTTTTGCTAAAAGCTGCACAGCCAGAAGCATTTGGGTAACCAGTGGTGAGTGCTAAATCTCTGAGGGCCCTTCCCAGCAGAGTTCTGCTGCTGCATTGCTCCTCCTCCTTCAGAGCAGGGCTGAGAGCCAGCAGAGAGGTTGGACGGGGCTGATCCATCAGCCTGAGTCCTTTAACACCTGGAGCCTTCTCCTCTGATAGGGGCAGGGCCAGGGGAAGGATTCACATCCACTCCCTGCAAGGCATACATGAGCAATTCCGAAAATCTCTTCCCCCACTTATTAACAGTGGTAGACAATGCTGCCATAACACAATGGAGATTACCTGCTACTTGTACAGCGGAGTTTCCTCACACAAAGCTGTTGTTACCACACAAGACAAGTTCCCAGCTTGGCATGCAGGTGCTTTACTTACACCTAAATGCCCCGCAGAGCCCTTGCACATTCACGCCCTTGCACTGGAGCTGTCAGCAGCTATTCCACAGCTGGCTCCACCCTCTCTGAGACACTCAGGTAGGAACTCAGCATGAGGGTTGAGCAGAGGGGCATAGGACCAGGCTGTAAGGCCCTTTACAAAGTAATGCTCGTTTCTCCTGCCTTCCAACAAGTAGCAGCCAAGTATTCTTATCTCCTTAGTATTATCTAGATAACAAACAATCTATGCTGTTTTCTTCTAAAATATTCTTATCTTAGTTCTCCCCTGTATTATAAGCGCCTACACAATCAGAAAACAGAATTTTCTGTTGAGAGCTCCACCAGCTAAAAAGCATTAGAGTCATCCCAGCTTGTAAGTTACATGTTCATCAAGTACCTCTGAACGGCAGCGTGTTGATGTCATAAAGTAAATATTTAACTACAGTCATCATTCCTCCAAACAGTTCCCTTTATTTCACACATCAGAAGTTTCTGTTTTTCTCCAGGGAGTTTCTGATCGCTTCCACTAGTGTTATCCAATACCCTCTCACTCTACTGTTTCCTATTTCTGTATATACAAGTCACTCCAGCACTTAAATAAAGAACACAATCCAAAGCCACTGCTGGAGACACGCAAGCACAGACACAAATCACTGTCAGCCCCTGGATTTCCTGGTAGCAAAACCGTAACCCTCGTGTATCCCCAGAGTTTCTTTGGTGCACAGCTTTTAACCCAACCCAGCCTATCCCAAAATTTTTCACATTGCTCCTGTTCTTAGCACGCAGTATTAAACAAATCCTTACAGCAAATGTGAAGCCAAGAAGAAGGAGAAGCCAAAAGAGCCACGAATCCATGTGCTCAGCCTGGCCTCTGCTCTGGGAAGGAGAGTGATGGGAGCTCCTGAATAGGTGTGTGCTGGTGCAGACCAGCCTCATGCATTTCAGGGAGCCACTTCTGCCCCTTTCTAGCCTGCAAGGTTAAGGTTTAGCGGCGCTGCCCCACAACAAACAAACAAACAAACAAACCCCAAACAGTAAAACGCACAAACGAACCAAAACAAACAGAAGAAGGAACAAAACCCTTGTTTTCACGCATGTAAAGCTACTGCTGGCCCTTGAGTTTGGCGGAGGCAAGGCTCTCTGGTGGCTAAATGCTTGCTGATAGGTACAACAAGCTTGCTTAACCGCGGAGCAGCAGCAGCACCTCCCCGGCGGGGGAGGCACACCCTGCCCCGCTCTGGCTCAGCCACAGCGGCCGCTGTGCCCTCAGCACCTTCCTCCGGGAGCAAAACCCCCAGCTTCTCAGCACCGCCGGGAACCCCGAGCACAAAAAGCCAGGCTGAGCAGAAGAAGGGGATTGCAGGAGCAGAAAGGACCTGCTGCCTGTGCGGGGTCCGGGCGGGGGCTGCGAGGTCAGGGGGGAGTCTGGAAACAAAGCCCAGAGAAAACCTCCGCAGCCCTCCCAGCGCTCCCCATGACCCCTCTGTGCCCACGCTCCAGGGGCGTTC
>NW_005054487.1:1245741-1246173 GCF_000277835.1 Geospiza fortis | reverse complement strand
GCCCTTCCCGGGAGAGGCCGATCCGCACCTGGTCCGCACAGCCGGGGGAAGGCTGATCCACACAGCCAGGGAAAGGCTGATCCACACCTGATCTGCGCAGCCAGGGAAAGGCTGATCCACACCTGATCTGCGCAGCCGGGGAAATGCTGTCCCGCATCTGATCCGCACAGCCAGGGAAAGGCTGGCCCAGCTCCTGATCCACACAGCCCAAGAAAAGGCTGTCCCAAGCTCCTCATTCGCTCGGATCCCGCCGCACAGCCCAGGGAAAGGCTGTCCCACACCTGATCCGCACAGCCAGGGAAAGGCTGGCCCACACCTGATCCGCACAGCCCAGGGAAAGGCTGGCCCACACCTCATCCGCACAGCCCAGGGAAAGGCTGTCCCACACCTGATCCGCACAGCCAGGGAAAGGCTGGCCCACACCTGATCCGC
>NW_005054487.1:1230288-1245653 GCF_000277835.1 Geospiza fortis | reverse complement strand
TAGGGCGGCGCTGGCTGCTGCTTCTGTCCCGGGGCAGGCAGAGCGCTCTGCCCGGGCCCCAGGGGAAAGGCTGTCCCCAGCCCGGCCGTGGCCCCAGTGGCCGTGGCACGTCCCCGCCTCGGGCGGCGATGCTGTTGTTACCCGTGTCGGGTGGCTCCGTGCACAGTTACGGGTTTATTTCACGCCTCTGACAAAACGGCCTTTGTACCCGTTCCCGTCGGGGGGATTTTGTTACCTCCCCGGCAGCAAAGGCTCTGTGGGTCAGAGCCCACCCGGGGCACCCTTCCCCGGGGGCCGCCGCTCTGTTGGGCCCGGAGAGGAGAGCAGGAGGCGGCCAGAGCGGTGACATGTGCGGGTGTTACACAACGGGAGCTCCGCAAGAGACAGGCAGGACCTGTTCGGGTCGGTGTCTCTTCCAGGAGCCATTAGCCCCGGCTGCGTGTAGGTGCTTGCGCTGGATGACTTCAGAGTCAGGATTCACTCAGGGTTCAGCGCTGACACTTCAGAGGGTTGCGCTGTCGTTCCTGCTTAGCTCACGTTAGTTTCTGTCTGACAGATGCCGGCCATGATCGCGGTTTTGGTGGTGCTGTGTCAGCTGCAGGTGACGGTGCTCGCGTTTCCTCACTGCCCCGGCAGATTAAAGAACTTGCAGCAACCGGAATGGAAAGATGGTAACTTACTTTTAACGTGACTTTGTGCTTTCCAAAATTGTTTCTAACTTTGCTTTGCTGGCTTCTTTAATGGTTTGGTTATTGTTGTTTTGGTTGCTGTTGTTTCGATTTTGGTTTTTTTTTTTTTTTTTGGTGTTCTGTTTGTTTGGTTTTTTGTTTTTTACTTTATGATAAAATTACGCTGCTTTATGCTTAATTTCAAATTATTTTAATACCTCTTACTGAAATAAGCCATAATTGACTTTGGTGTTAATATCAAGTATTTATCAGATCTTGTAGTAAGTGCAGATTGGGACAAGTGAAGTTTTCCCAGCCCTCTGGGATTATTGTGGTTGATACAAACAGAATCCTTAAAGTAACATCAAAATTCAAAAAGTTTGAAACCTGTGTTAAGACAGTATTGTTATGGTACTATTTGAGCAGATCACAGTTGTACTTGTATATCTGAAATTGCTTTGTGTTTGAAAGGGTTTATTTGGTTGGTTTTTTGAAATTGATATTTGCTCTCAATGCCAGGCTCCCTTACAACACCTGGAAATATAAGCTTAGTGCTGCTTTTTCAGTTCTTCCCTGTGGAGGGAGGCAGAGAAGTGGGGAGGAGCTCATATCAAAACAAATCAATTCCCCTCAGAGACTCAAGCACTACGAAGCAAAGGCATTTGATGGTTAGCATTTTAAGGGCTTCAAAAAGAAATTTCTAGCTTAGCTGTCGAGTCTTCTCAGTGGACAAGGACTGCTGAAACCTTAAGACAGATTTTAAAAAGTCATCACATGGAGCAGGAGGCTCCTTCAGAGCAGTATGAGGAGCAGAAACCATGGCTAGCAGAAAAATGCTTGTGACAGATGATTTGTTAAAATCCATCTTGCTCTGGGCATAAAAACATCAGGCTGCCCCTTCCCTGTGAGCTCCTGTGAGACCTCTCTCCTCACAATAGGCCCAGGCCACTCCTCCTTTAAAGACAGAGTTGGAGAGAGAAGTATCCAATTAATATCAATATAATATTAATATTATAATATCCAATAGTATTAATATTATAATATCCAATAGTATTAATATCAATAAAATATTGGAATATATATATATAAAAAATCCAATAATTTAGCAAGAAAGTTGCCAAAGGTATGGGGTACCTGCATTGAGAAGTCCCCCTTCAGCACAGAGCTGCTTCACTGAGAGTATTGTGTGGTTGCATTTTTAATTAAATAATTAAATGCTGGGCATCCTAAAACTGCCTGGATCATTTTCTTGAAACAAGGACTGCAGAACTGCATCCAGGTCCCTCACATTTGGGGCTCAATTCAAATCCATCTGTTTCATTCTTCAAATACTGTTTTAATCACCAGGTAGCAAGTAAGTTGGAGGTGGAGATATGTGACAAAGTGAAAAAAGTGCAGATAAATGGATAAAAATTCTTAAAAAAAAGAAAAAGTGGGCCATGTACCCCTGGGAATTGAGGGTTCTAGGCTCCAGGCAGTTTGATTATACATTCCATTTTAAACAAAATGCATGAGTTCTCTAAGTTAATTCAAAGGACAGCTAATACTACTTGCATGGTAAAGAGTGAAACACGACTGAGCAAAACTGAAGATCTCTGCTGTAGAAGACTGAATTTACTTTTGTAATTTGCACTGAAACATTTTCCCTTTCCTCTTGTGGGTTTGGCTTTTGTTTTTGTTTGGGTTTTTGTTTGTTTTGTTTTTGTTAAGTCCTTTTCTCTGGTTACTCTTTAGGTATAGTATAAATATTTTAAGCTTGGATTTTCTCGCAATTGCTTTAGAATAACAAAACCAAATGCATGTGCACATGTGTAGCTACTTCAGTACACAGTGTAACAGTGTGCGAATTATATAAATATATGCTGTCATATTCCTTAAATATTCATTGATATGCTTAAAGACATAACCCATATGAAAGTTATGCTGCAGTTTTCCCAGCTTTCAGAGAGCAAAGTGTTATGAGATAGCACTGCAAGATCTAACAGTGACTCTTAGGGTGAAAATTCCAGAGCAATGTGATAATCCTGCCAAACAGGCTAACAAGAACACACAGCTAATTTGTAGCTGAATAACTTTATCCTGGATCTCATCTCCTTTTTCAGCCATCCTGCTTGGTATGTAACAATGCTGTTTCTGCATTACACTTGCAAAAATAATCCTCAAGTCATTTTGCTCAACCAAAGAGCCTGAATTTTGTGGACATGGATTAGGCTTTCACTAGAAATTTGGTTTTGCCTTATTTTTTTTTTTATAAGAAACTGTAGCAAGAGCAGGCTAAAACTTGACTATGGAAAATGCCTAATGAGGAAATACATTCCTGTATTCCAAAGCCTTCTATAATTTCACTCACTGTTCTGGAATCTCACCTCACCACTTAATCCATGAGGCCTCATGGAACACAAAAGAAGAGAATCTCTTCTTTTCAGAAGTATTCAGAAATGCATGTTGTCAGTAAAATTCATATCATGGACAAATTTAAAACAAATAAACTTGGCAATAAGGCACCTTTACATCAAGTTTGCTGCCACGACTGTGAAAAGAGAACAATTGTAGAATGACTAGGAGTCTGCTGATGTGATTCAAAAACTAAATTCTGTAAATAGAATTTGGAACTCACAGATAGCTGAATATTGATAAATGTATATTTGGTTTTTCCCTTCCCCCACCCTTGTCTCCTTCCCCCACTAGGTCAGGGTGTTGCTTACTTTGCATCTGGCTGAATTTTGCTTTATGTGACAGTTTCTTTGTTCTTAAGAGCTCCAGTAAAAACTGCTGCTCACATCCCACCAGGGGTCACACCAAAACTTGACCAACAGTTCTCATGACAACCAAATTCTCTTGGCCTGGATAAGGAATAGCTGAGATGGCTTATGAGAAAGGCAAATACATTTATTTTATGTTACATAGTTAGAAAATATAGTAGTGAAGAAGAAATTTTAGGAGGAGGCTTTGATCTTTCCCTTGTATGTAGCTGAGAGATGCTAGGGAAAGAAATTATCCCAACTTGCTCCTTTAAAATCTTTGGCATTCTTTAAAAATACCAAATTTAGCCTTCCTAACTTGTTTTAAATCAACTTTTCTTTTTTTTTCATTAGTGTTCACATCTGCAAGGGAGGCCAATTTATTCATTGGACGACATCTTCTGAACAACAGATTTGATTTTGAAGCATTCACAGATGATAACCTGGAAAGGGAATGCTATGAAGAAGTCTGCAATTATGAAGAAGCAAGAGAAATTTTTGAAGACCCTGATAAAACGGTAGCAGTTTAAATTGAATTTAATTTAATGAGGGAGGTTATTGGCTAAATAACCGTATTTTTGTACACAAATTATTGTAAGGTAAATTTCTGTACACAAATTATTGTAACATAAATTATTGTGCACAAATACTGTAGCTCCTATAACACAGCACTGAGAGATGACTACTTATTTTGTTCTAAAAGCAGATATCCCAATTACATGGGGTTCTTGCTTTAGATACACAGTGAATGCACTTGAATATGTTGAATAATGTCTTAATATATGAATAATGCCTTAATATATGAATGTTGTCTTAATATATGAATATTGTCTTAAAGACTTTAGATGTTGCCTTTAATTCTGCAAACAAATAGAAATTAAGCTTCAGAAGTCCCACTTGTGGCTAATCCTAGATTTTTCAGACTTCTGGATTTTTTAGTAACTTCTCAGCATCCCGTTTAAATGTTTCACATTATTAACTATAAATGCATTAATTGGCTGATTGCCTCCTTGTGTCATGCTCAGAAGTGTTTTGTAAGAGGCCAGTGTGGAGCAAAGCTGCAGTTCAGCTACTGCTGAGTATTCCTGTGGCACCACATTCTACCTCCCCACCTAGACGTGGCTGAGAAGAAACCTGGTAGATAAACATATATAGATATAAAAAGAAACAATGAGAAACCCTTCAGCTCAGTAAAGGAATGTGAGGATTGTCTGAAGACTGGTTGTTGCACAAGCAGCAAGAATCTTTTTGTGGTTCTAGGTGTGCTCTGCAGAAAGAGTGAGGAATTCACCTCTGTTCTAAAGGTGGAAGTGCTAGCTTGCCATTGATAACAATTTCCTAAGAAAAAAGTCAAATTGCTAAATTGAAATCTTGCTGGAGTCCTTTGCTTGGTGGCAAAAGTGAAAATTATAACTTAGCACATTTAATGACCAATGGTCATAAAACATTAAAGTTCTTCTCTTAAATGAATCCCACTATTTTTCCTAGCTGTGTGAATTCAAATGTTGGAATTTTAGGAATTTAACTTTGCCTCAAATACTGTTTTTAGGGATTTGCAAAAAATAATTGTAAGCATTTTTTGGTGTCAGAATATACCCTAATTTCTATTGTAATCTGGCAGAAATATGAGGTAACACTGTACAGTTAAATGCACTTTTTTCTTTTACCAACTGGGATCTGAGAAATTTTAATGCAAAGTTGTAGAAGAAAAATACCATGGGATGAGTAAATACAACCCCTCAGCAGGAGTTATTTCTGTTTATGCCACTGTTAAATTCTGCCCAAGGTACCATATTAAATATTAGTCAATAGGCCTGTAACTTATGTATCTCGTATAAATCTGATTCTTTTTGGGTTTTATAGATGGAGTTTTGGAAAGACTATTCAACTAAAGGCCCTAAAATAAAGTTAGGTAAGTCATCTTTTTACTTTTTTGTTATATTGCAATATTTTTGGTTGTTATAATAGTACATTCTTAATAGATCATGCAATCAGTTAAGGAAATCAGAAATTATCTTTTTACTAAAGATCACTGTGAACTGTACAAATATATTTAATTTTCTGATATGATAAAACTGAAGCATCTTAAAGTGGGATCCATTATAGGTCTGTAGGTAATTTCCTTGACCATTCCTTTATTATACAATTGGTAAATTTTGCTGTAATTCTGTGGCTGCTCCTGTGGTTTGGTTTTGTTTTTTCTCCCCCCTAATTCTTTCATAGTAATACATAACAGCCTGATTTAGGCTCAGAGTAGTCTGATGCCAGATATTTTTAATAAATTTAATAATTAATTAATTACTTTTAATTAATTTAATAATTTTATTTTAATAAAAATGGTCAGTTGGACCTGATCAAGATCACAAGCACATGAAGGAGTCTTTGGAAGGCTTTGGAAGACAGGCATCTCAACAGTTTCATGCAGAGAAAAGGGGGCATCAACTCCCTTTTGCTTTAAGTTGACTGTGAATGATTCTCTTGGGTTGTGTTGCTCGGATTTACAGCTTCTTACAGCAAGTGAGACATTTGTGGAAGGAGCAGCCTAACAGCAGTGCAAAAGTAGTATTTTACAGTGAACACTGCAGGCTGGGTAGATGGGAAGAACACAATGAAAATCACCAGTGTTTTCTCTCCAGGTGATGAGGCACTACAGAAGATCAATGTCACAGGACTGCTCATCAGCCTGGTTGCTGCTGGAGTGCTCTTGGTTATAATTGCACTGATTATCTTCTACTGCTGCAAGAAGAGATGCAAATCAAGGCAACCACCAGGGTAAGGAATTTCACTGCTTAAAAACCAAACACACACAAAACAAACTCTTGCTTAAGAGTGGCATTTAAAAATGACTGTGGGTTGGCCTAACTATTGTATTCTCAGAAAATCCAGTGGAAGTTCTAGTTCTTACTTGCCTAGAAGCAAAGTTAAGTGAGCACCAACAGTAGTTAATAACACAAAAACATAAAACAATATTGCACGCCCAAACCTTTGGGTTTGCCTTTTTTTTTTTGCCTTTCTTCATTTCAAAATATTCTTACTAAGACGATGGAATAATTTTAGTAGGTGGGGGCCTGCAATGGGAAGTCTAACATGTTCTGTTGGTGCTTTCAAATAAGCTGTATGCTCTCATGGCATGTGCTCTACCTCAGATGTGAAGTAGTTGTGGTAGTAGATGATGAAGCAGTTTGGAGGAAATGCTTTTTTACCAAGTCTCTACTCCTGAACGCTCCTTTGTCCTAATCTTGAAAGGAATATAAAAGGAGTCTGTGCTTCCTCTTGCCTATAAATTTCACATCACTGAGCTGTTCTTACCCTGTGGTTTGGAGAGAGTATTTGGCTTCTGGTCTTTGTGATCACCGAAGGCATGTTTTTTCTCTTGTGGGGTTTTTTTTTGGGTTGTTTGGGGTATTGTTTATTTTATGCTTAAGACTTAATTGTGGCATTCACATTCTCTGAAAAATCCACCCAGGATTTCTCTCCTGGAAAGCTGAGAAGCCTCGGAGAAAAAGGAAAACAATTCTTATCTCATTTGCTTTTCCTGTGTTGTGCTCACATGTGGAATGAGTTTGGAGATTGTTTACCCACAGGTGATTGTTCCATTGGATTCTGCTGTGAGTTGTTTTCACTCTTTGGCCAACCAGGGCCAAGCTGTGTCAGGACTCTGGAAAGAGTCACAAGTTTTCATGATTATCTTTTTAGCATTCTGTAAGTATCCTTTGTGTATTTTTAGCATAGTTTAGTATAGCATTCTTTAATAAAATATAGTATCATAAAATAATAAATTAGCCTTCTGAGAACACGGAGTCAGATTCATCATTCCTTCCTTCATCGGGGCATCCCACAAACACAATACTCCATCTTCTTGCTTCCCTTTAAAGCAGAACTTTCCACTTACCCACTGTTCCCTTTGTTTAGGTACGTGGGTTATGTGAGGAGCAGAAGAAGGAATTCAGCCAACATCTTCAGGAGGCACGAGGAGTTCTCCTTGAACCCCCTTCCCGACGACTCGGAGCTGCCCACCTATGAGCAGGCAGTGACCTCTGATGGCCAGCACGCCGTGCCCCCACCCCCTTACCCAGGGCCCCCCAGGCACCCTCGGCTCTTTAGAAAGTCCATGTCCCTCCCTGGCCCCTAGGCACAAACGTGCTGCTGGGCTCAGGGCGGGTTGCTGGAACATAACATGCTTTTGAAAAAAGTGCGTGCTTACCTTGCATATTGCAAGATGATTTACAGAAATGTGGAAGATCTTCTGGATAACGAGGGAGGAGTGAAGTTCCCGTTTGGGAAAAGAGGGCACCTGGCACAAAGGCTGCAGGACTGTTCTTTGCACAAAGGCACTGTGTCAAGAGGAGAGAATGCAGAAAGAGCAAGTCTTGTACTGCTGCCCTCTTCCTTATGAGCCATCCCATCAAACTACTGACGTTTCATTAATAGTTTCATCTTCTTTTTCTTCAGAAAGAACAGTATTTTAATTGCTCATATTGACACTAGCTATTTTTTGTGACAATATTTTAAACCACCATAAGAATTCTACTTTGTTGTTTGACATATTCACTTTTTTGCTGGGTGAATTTTCTATTCATTCTTGTAATAGACTTAAGTGCAAAAATTATTTCATGGCTTGATCTGTCAAATATATGTATATATATTTATATATATAGTACTGCTAGTGGTTTGGTTTAGACATTGCTGGTCACATGACTTACTTGGTTGTATTTTTATGATCATAATTTTGCATCAAAAGGAAGGATTCATTATGTGGCACACAGCCAATTCAGGCAAAGTACACTTGCATCAAATTGTTTTGATGTTGAACAGTAACTACCAGGTCAAAGAGAGAAAATAGAATACTGTGGGCCAGTGGATGTTGAGCAAAGAGCCAGAGATTTGTCCCTTTTTAAAAAGCTACCCAAGTTTCACAACTAATGTTTCTTTCATAGCTCAAAGGCTGAAATGTAGAGAGAAACATTTAACTTTCAAACCCAAGCCTGACCTACCTCCCAGAAGCACTTTAATAAGCGTGTCTTGCACTACAGGGATGACAAAATGATACTTTTAAGCAGAATGAAACATCATATTAGATCAAAAATCAAGAGCCAAGAACTCCTGGGAGTTATTGGTTCTCTGTGTCAAGACAGTTTCTGTACCTACAGCTGTAGCCACCATGAATTTTACATCTTATTAAAATATCAACCCCGAGCATTATGCAGCCTATAGATCTTGCTGAGCAAATTGCTGCCCATGACTTGTGTCCCCTCCTCAGCATAGGAAGCCAGAGCAGAGGGTCTCACAGGAAACATGTCAGGCTTTTTGACAGTGGCTGTACAGTTAAGGCACACACAATTAAAGAATTTTTTAAAATGAAACAAACCCACCCTTTTTCCCCCCTCATTGATTCAAAGCTGACAACAGCAAATTCTATTTCAATTTGGTGCCTACAATCCACTTTATAATATAAGTTAAAGGATTAAGGGTTGAAATGAATATGAACTATTTCACTGAATCTTATTGGTTTTAACATACTGGAAGCTACAGTGTTGTTGAGCAAGATGCAGAAAATTGAGATTTTCAATCTGTAAATGTCTTTGTAATGATGGAAACACTTCAAATCTTGGAATGTAAAGGGGGTACACTGAGAGTGCTGCACAATGAAGTCTTGCCCTTTGAAAAACAAATACAATGCAGTTGCTAACATTGCCATTGGTGTTCCTGTTTAGAAAACTTCACCATCCAATTTGGCTTTTGGTGAGTCACAATCTCTCTCTAGCTTCTTTTCTTTGTTGAGAGATGGAGGAATCCCCATGTTGGCATGTTTCAATTCACTTTTGCCCTACTTGTGACAGCATTTTGAAGTTCTTGAAGTTCTGTAAGACCGAAATAAATGAATTGTGTGAGGTCACTGTTGATAATCAAAATACAAGGTTACAACAAGCTATGCAATCATAAGCTTGCAAAAACATTCTCCCATATTTCCCTTTCATTTAGCTAACAATTTTTCAATTTTGTTAATGTGTATTTTGAGCTCTAGGGCACACTTTTACTTAGATTTTTCCTGGGACTCAGAAATTATTGATTTATGGAACTGCCAGGAGCACTGCAAAGGAAAGGGATTTCACAGGGCTTGTGACCATTCAGAGATTCTTTAATGTCACTACAGACATCTGGCAAAGCCAAATTTTAAATCCACTACAGAAATCGTACAGAATCCCATTCAATCACTGGAAATTTGATTTTTCTACTGCTCCTACAAATTATTTCCAGCTGATTCCATCCAATGCAAGAAAAATCTCGTCTTATAATAAATAAAAAAAAACTCAAGAAGGTGTAACTGTTAAACATCAATGCTGTAGTGCTTTGGGCAGTAAAGTGCCCTTTCAGTAGAGTAAACACTCAAATTTACTCCAGGAGTCTGCACCTTAGACCCTGAGAATGTGCAGGGACAGACATTCAAACACTGGTGGCACATAGCATGATAATTTGGGAGACACATCCTGCCTTTTGCAAAGAAGGAGCAAAGTTTGAAATTTAGTTGAATACAGTGTAAACTTACCTCTCCTTGTAGAGGGACAGAATTCCTTTGAATGGCACTTGTCTGGGTTGAGTTTGTTCTCCTTCTTTCATGCACTGACTCCTGGCCCACTCTTACCTTGTATCTTGTCTCTTTTTAGAAATCATGATTCAACGGGGTCAACAGAGGAACAATCCACATGAGACAGACTGTGGGGAGTTATGAATTTAGATTAAAATTTAAATTCATTTATTTTGCCACGCTTGCAAATTTTACATGTAGCTTCTTTTGAAAACGGAGTTGCTATTAGAATACATAAAGCAGCAAATGACCCTGACAGAGACCAAGGTTAGATTGGATATTGGGAAAAAATCCTTTACTGTGAGGGTGGTGCTGCCCTGTGAAGGAGCTGTGGCTGCCCCTGGATCCCTGGAAATGTCCCAGGCCAGGTTGGATGGGGCTTGGAACAACCTGGTCCTGTGGAAGGTGTCCCTGCCCATGGCAGGGTGCCTGGAACTGGATGATCTTTAAGGTCCCTTCCAATCCAAAGCATTTTGTGATTAAGTAAGAAGAGGAGGAGGAAGATTTTTGAGGAGCAAAGCAGCAGCAAGTTAACTTAACTTGTATAGAGATGTGAACTGTCAGTGTTTTGATGTTGGTGTTTCTTTCCAGGACTTTTAGGAAAGACAGTGGATTTTAAGTGATTTAACAGAGATCTACCATGAGACTTGAGAACAGAACTGTCTAAACAAAACACTGGTTAACACAAATACTGTTTTAAACGTGTCACTATAAGTGCTGTTAGCCATTGGCTTGAACAATTTTCCAGAACAGCCTTTTCAGCATCACAGAAGATTACAGCATGTAACCTTTTACAAAAAAAGACAGTTTATTAATTAGGGCAAATAATAAGGGGCAGGAAAGTGATCTCCAGCTGTGTCAGTTGAAAAATAAATCCCTGAACCTGCTTACTGCTGCAATAAGAAAGTCTGCTATGTGATCTATCAATTATGCATTTATGGGCTGGGGGGTTGTTGGGGTTTTTGTGAATTCATTGGAACAGCAAAACCAAAGTCCCACGTGAAAGTTCATTTCCTCACCACAGCTGATGAAAATGTGAGCTCTGAAGCATTTGATTCTGGTCCTGTCAAGGTTTTTATTGGCTGCAGTTGAACCAAGATTGGAGAAAAAATGAGATAACCGATCACTTCAGGTAATAAAAAGTATAATGCTCTGCCAAGTGCTTTACCACAATGCTGTTGCCAAACCCAGTTCAGAGTATTCTATTGTTATAATGATGAGTTAATAATATTCTATTAACTGGAATGTTTCGGTCTGATCTGCCCTTAAAAGTTATATTTGAAATCTGAAAAGCATAGCAAAATTCCTTATCATTCCTCAGATTATCAGCTGTGAATAAGATTAATTTATTATCTGCAGCTTAGTAACCCTCTTTCTAGCTTTAGAAAAAGCATCAAAGTAATAAAAAAAACCCCAAAAACAAGCAACAAACCAAACTTTTCTATCCACAGTCTCTCATGCCAACAGAGGTTTTACTGCTGCTATCCTTGCTTGTTCCATGTGGTATAGAGAACAGGAAGGATTAAAAGCCATTTTCAAACACTTCAAGCATGGTCTTTCCATACCGTAAACATCTTTCAATTAATTCCTGTCACTACAAATTTATCACTATCATTTCCACAATACAGAACTTGCATGTGTTTTCCTCTCAAAAATCTTAAGCAGATCTTCTCAAATAACCTGCTCTTTATTTAGCTATTTTTGACTATTTCCAGTCATTTCTGAACTGTATAAACAATTACTTCATCTTATGAACATATTTCCTTCTACTCATCTGTCAGAACATTTTGAATGCACTTGTCACTGGCTATATTTAATTCTAACTTTGATTTCAAGTGCTGTCATATTTTGGGTGAGGGGCAGCAATATTTTAAGCTCTGCTAGTCTCTGTATTCTTTTGTAAAACAATTTCCAAATAAATGTTTATATAAATTAAGCACGGCAAAAGAGAAAATGCTAATTTAGCCTATGATTAAAAAATGAAAAAAACCTCTGACAAGCCTTTTGATTTCTTTTAAATAGAGTTGGTAGCACTTTCTTCCATGCTATGGTTGGTAACACTAGGTGCTTTTCCATAGCACCCAGACTACTGAAGCACTGAAACTGTAAGGGCCATCAGATGCAGGCATCTTGCTGCCTACATTCTGGGAGCCTCAAATTCTAAAGGGAGCAGACAGACTTCAAAGCATCTGAAAAACTATTTCAATCTAGAAACTGGTGCAGTTAAACCTAAGTTTTGAAATGGCCTCGTTTTAATTTCTGAAGCAGTGCCTACTTCTTTTAAGAAACAAGAAACACCTCTGATTGCTCAGTAGAGTTCAAGCTTCAGTTTAATTTCTCTCATGATCAGCAAGTATCTCTAAGATCACCCAGCACTGATATCATACAAAGGAAAATATCTTCTAGTAAGAGTTAAAATAAAACACGCCGTATTAAAAATATGAGTTTGTTCAAGATCAAAGGTTTTATTTAGGGTTTCTTTTCTCCTGTGTGCAATGTCATTGCACATTTCTCCCACTTACCTTATATCAGTCCTGGTCCTTACTAGATCCTTTCATAAATCATCCAGTGAAAACATAGACAGCTTTCTCAGGACTGGGTGATTTGAGGCAACACAAGTGCAGTGGTGGCATCTTGGAAGGAGTGGAAGCACATGACCAGGAGAAGGACTGGGAACAAGAAGGAAACAAGATCTTTCTCCTCATTGCTGCAGTGAGCTTTCCACCAGCTCCATCATCTTTTGTCGTGTCAGAAGTCAAGCTTTCATAGATCAACTTTAGCTCAATAAAATGAATTCTGAAGGTTTTGCTTCATTTGTTTGTATATATACTCGAGTTTTCAAATAAATGCATAGAGCAATGTAAGTGAAGAAATTCAAAGGAGAGGATTTGCTGTGAGGTTCCAAGACAGAATGTGTTCTTTGTAAGGCAGCACTCTCTTCCCTATTCACACATATCTTAATGCCTAGCTTTATGTTTAAAGAGGCCACATGCCAAATTAAATGCAAAATCTAATCTGTTAAAGCAACTGCAATTTTCTGCTTTGGTCAGAATCCCAATTACAACAACAAACAACGCAGTCAGTGATTAATAACAAGCCTGACCAAAACTCATGTTATTACTGCCTATCTGATCTACTCACCCACAGGCTGGCAGCAGCCAGAGCCTGCACAAAGGTGCTGCATCCAGGATGTGTAGCTGTCCAACAGTGCTCAACAGAAACACATGCTGCAGAAATCCCATTTTGTGCCCTTTTCGCAATGTGTTGATACATCAGACCCAATTCAGTTTTGGCCTGGACTTCTTCAAACTTCCTCTGATTAGGTACATTCAAGTTATTTGATTGTTTTATCTTTGAAACATTCGTTTTTGAAAAAGAATGTCCTCAAGTCTCCAAAACACTGTTTCCAAACAATTGTGAAGATTCATTCTCTCAGCACAAGGCTATTCATTAAATTTATTTCTAAAGCTTTTGTTGACACATGCTTAGCCACTGAAAGCTAAGCACTAAAGTGTTTGTGTATGTTAGCAAACTATTTAGGATACTGTGATAGCTCTAAAATAAAGTACTATTATGTGCTGAAATACAATCCTTTTTGTCCACTTGCAACAACCAAGCTGTAATCTCAGACTTACACTATTAACTGCACCTTCTGCCCTTAACTGCTTTCTTCCATCAACAACAGGTGAAGCTGCTGACCCAGCATGTGCATCTGACTATTCTTCCATGATTCTTTTCAGTCCACCAAAAACTGCCCTAAAGCACACAAAGAATTTTGCTGCAAAGCCCAGTTTACAGGTTTAGCTGAAAGCCTCTTAAAGGAAGAAAAAATATTTTGGCACAAAAACGCAACGGAAGAGCAAGGACAAGACCAAAACCAGGCATCATCTGTTATGGAAAAGCAAAGTACAGGAGCAATGCTCTCTGTGAAAGAAGGCCCTGGGGATAGAGAGACATTGGAAAAACAGCATAGAGCCAGGTTTGTTGTACCTGCAGTGAAAAGGAAGCCAAAAGCACAGGCACCACATGCTGCCCCAAGCACAAGGGCCCCCAGTGGTGCTGGCCTGGTGCTCTGACACCCGTGGCACCATTAAAGCTGTGACATACCACATCATTCTTCTGCAGAGCCAGTTATGGGTGGGCTTGACAGCTGGCCTGCAGACAAAGCCGAGTTAAAGGAAGAAAAAACAATTGATCATTTTCCAGTGTATCCATAGCAAAGAAGAAGACAAGGCTGTCAGCATGGAAACAGATTAGAAAAGTGTCACCCTGTTTTTCTAAGTTTTTCTAAGCATTCTGATGTTTATATTCTTGTAATGAAGTTTCTTACACACCTTTCTGTAAATAATTATTGTTTTACATTCTTTTCTGGAGGAGGAAAAATTTGATGGACTGTTGGTTTGTCCAGTGTCATTGGAGAGGTGGCACTTTCATCCTCCAATCCACTGTCACTTTTGAAAGTCTATAAATGTTGGAGTCAGGAAATAAACTTCCCTTCTTTTTAACCTTGGAAGTTCCAGCGTGCATGTCATTTTATTTTGTGTCCTATTTTGACAGAAAAGATACATGAAAATTTTTGTAAGCTAGACTACGTGCATAAGTAGTTGTGTATATATGTCTTATTAAATTTCTGCAAAACTTTTGCCAATTATATTGATGCTAATTGCTTTGCACCAATTAATATAATACGTTATTGTGATGTAGCAAATTACTTAAGATCACGCTTTGTTAAGAGTATATAAGCTGGAGAACACAAATAAAAACTTTTTCTTCTTGGATCCTGATCACCTGTGTCTATGTCACGTCTGACCTAACAGTGACAGCCAGTCTTGTACATCCCATCTTTCAGTGGTGCAGGTGACACCCCTGAAGGACAGGATGCCATCCAGAGGGACCTGGACAAGCTCAAGAAGTGGCCCATGGAAATCTCCTGTGGTTTAACAAGGCCAAGGCTGGTGCTGCCCCTGGGCCAGGGCAGCCCCTGGTACCAGTCCAGGCTGGGGATGAGCAGATCCAGAGCAGCCCTGGGGAGAAGGGCTGGGGGTGCACGTGGGTGAGAGGCTGGGCATGGCCCAGCAGTGTGCAGCTGGAGCCCAGAAAGCCAATCCCAGCCTGGGCTGCACCCAAAGCAGCCTGAGAGCAGCTGGGGAGGGGATCCTGCCCCTCTGCTCTGCTCTGCTCTGCTCTGCTCGGGGGAGATCCCAGGGGGAGCTCTGCATCCAGCACAGCAAGGACAGGGAGCTGCTGAGGGAGCCCAGAGCAGAGCACCAGGCTCAGAGGGGATCCTGTCCCTCTGCTCTGCTCTGCTCTGCTCAGGGGAGATCCCAGGGGGAGCTCTGCATCCAGCACAGCAAGGACAGGGAGCTGCTG
>NW_005054487.1:1225563-1230169 GCF_000277835.1 Geospiza fortis | reverse complement strand
GGGATCCTGTCCCTCTGCTCTGCTCTGCTCTGCTCAGGGGAGATCCCAGCTGGAGCTCTGCATCCAGCACAGCAAGGACAGGGAGCTGCTGCAGGGAGCCCAGAGCAGAGCACCAGGGTTAGAAGGGATCCTGTCCCTCTGCTCTGCTCTGCTCAGGGGAGATCCCAGCTGGAGCTCTGCATCCAGCACAGCAAGGACAGGGAGCTGCTGCAGGGAGCCCAGAGCAGAGCACCAGGGTCAGAGGGGATCCTGTCCCTCTGCTCTGCTCTGCTCTGCTCAGGGGAGATCCCAGCTGGAGCTCTGCATCCAGCACAGCAAGGACAGGGAGCTGCTGCAGGGAGCCCAGAGCAGAGCACCAGGCTCAGAGGGATGGAGCACCTCTCTCACCAGGACAGGCTGAGGGAATGGGGATTGTTCAGCCTGGAGAGGAGAAGGCTTTGGGGTCAGCCAGCTGTGGCCCTCCAGTGCCTGAAAGGAGCCTGCAAGAGCAGTGCAGAGGGACTTGGGCATGCAGTGACAGAGCAAGGGGGAAGGCTTTACAGCGAAAAAGAGTAGTTTATATTAGATTTAGGGGAAATTCCTTGCTGTGTGAGTGGTGAGGCCCTGGCACAGGCTGCCCCATCCCTGCAAGTGTTTAAAGCCAGGTTGGATGGAGCTCTGGGCAACCTGGGATAGCAGAAGGAGTCCCTGACCATGGCAAGGGAGTTGGAACTGGATCATGTTTGAGATCCCTTCCAATCCAGGCCATTCTATGATTCTATGATATACAATATAAAAAACAATCACATTCAAACACTGGCCTACATTTCTTCTGGTAACATATGTAATAATTCTAGCACACTGTGCAACAAAGAAGCTAATAAATGAACACATCAGTTACAAATAAATACATTGATGCCAATCATGAACTGGAGCATGATTTTGGCCCTGGATCTGTGATTGCTATATTGCTTTAATTATGATAAAATCACAGAAAACTGCCAACTACTCCTTAGCTTGATCCTGCATTTCATTTGGTATACGTTCACTCTAAACATGTACCCAGACCTCAAAAAGCAATATTGCCATTCAGCCTTGTGTAACAGTGAATGATTTAAAGAGAAGCAGGAAATTTTCCCGAAGGGGCAGTGTATATTAGCTCACACAGTTCTGCAGCAGAGCTGGCTTGGTTCTGGCTGAAGTGTCACACAGGCAGAGGAGCCCAGCACTGTCTGCAGAGTGCACTCCTGGACTCTAGAAATTTCCATATGGAATATACCACCAGCCAAGACAACATCTCACCATCAGAAGTAAAACTTCCCTGTCATCTCCTCCTGACTGCCCACTACAGCTGAGCCAGCTCTCAGGAAGGCAAGTTGACTCAGCTCAGCAAAATTACAGAAAAATCACCTCTGGCAGAAGAAGGTAAAGGTGAAAAAGTGAAGCCAGTGGAGTGAATTCATTACCCACCCTGTGGCCAGAGCTCATCACTAGAAGTGAGAGGGTGAAGAAGGGAAGGAGGGACTTTCTTCTTTGAGTTGTCTGCAAGCAGCTGAGGCAGCCCAGCCCTGCTGCCATACCACATCTGGAGGCAGCAGCATATGCTCCAGCGCTGGAGATCATTCCTCAGACCTTAAGCACATGATTCCCATTAAAGTGTAACCTTAAGTACTTATATCTGTCTCCTAGCTATCAAATGATATTTTTGATTCTATAAAGGATTTATTTTTTCCAAATGGAGACTCATTGTTTACGGAAAGAAATAAGAAACCAAAAAAAAAATCAGTAGTGCTGCAGGCTGGTACGCTGCACAGATTGTGTTACAGTGCTTCAACTTAAGATGCTAGGTCTTAAATAGAGAGAAAAATTGTATTATGTTTCAGCAAGATATTTTTATTATATTAAATTCTTGACTTCAGAGAGAAGCACATACAATATCACTACTGGCTACAGGCACTAAGTTATGCACTACAGCTCAGAAGGCATTTTAGCCCACCAAAGCTCAGTTCCTAAACAGCAAGTAACAGCTGCATTTGAAACAAAACCATTCCTCATTAAGACAAGATTCCAAGTTTCAGAATCATTAGCACACCTAACATGACTGCTAAATATACATTTTAATATGTACACTTTAGTCTAAACATTAAAAAAAGTCTAATTAACATGATCTATCAAAGGACTTTTTCTATCCCTGAACAGATCCTTCAGAAAAGCTGCTTATAAGTTTCCTGGGTACCAGGATACTGTAAAAGCACTTACTCTCAACATACTCTTGTTGTCTTAGAGAAAAGTGTTACAAAATACCATTTGTTACAAAAAGATAAAATGCACAAACTTGGAGGAAGATTTCCTAGACAGAGGACAGCAATGAGCAGCAGGGGTCAGTTTAATGAGAAAGCTGCAGAAGTCTCTGCCTGATCTCAGGACAAGGTTTATCTCATACACAGGAAAAGCAAATCACTGGATAAACTGACTTTATCTGATGGTTGTGGACATCAGTGATTAAGCTTTTAGTCTACTCCACCTCTATTAAAACCACGTAAAAGAAATTAAACTTAGCAACAGCTGTCACAAATTCTGTTTCACTCAACTTCACTATTTGATTGCCAGAAAAAAGCATCTACTCCAGCAATGTTCAGGGAAGCACTGTGTCTGTGGTTCATTTAGTGGTATGAAGGCACTGTCTGTGTTTCCCTGCCTGCAAATCTGGACGGGTTCTTGTTTGTGATTTCTCGTGTAACACGATTTTACAGCCAGGTACCCACCCCCACATTCACTTTAGAGCAGTTCTGTAATGGAAATAAACAACACAATGGCACTCTTTACAGTTCATGTTGCCATTACTTGAGGAAAAAAAACCAAACAAACAAGACACTAGCAGTCTTACAATTTATTAACACATCCTTCCAAATTTAGGACAAGAAACTCCACAGCAACATGTTCACTCTAGAAAACCAGACACTACAAGGAGATGGAAAAGGCACTTCATATCAGATCCATGTATCACCCTCCTCTCAGCCCCACTTGAGGGAAGCAATGTGCTCAAAGTGTAATAACATAATGGCGATTAGTGGAGATCCTGCAGGGAAATAAAAAACTGTGGGTCCTTCCCCACTGGAAATGGCACTTTCAGCAGCATCAGCAGCGCAAACGCTGCACAATTAGCATACAACTGGAGTAATTTTCTGTCATCAGGCCTCGTTCATATGTAAAACAGCAACCCTCCCGTTTCCCGGGGAGAGAAAGTCTCCCACCCCCCACACGGCTCCTCCAGCTGCAAGCAACACAGGTGCTAACTTATGCAAACACGAGGAAAACTCACTCTGCTGGTTTCTGGCTCTGGTGAGCTGCTGCTTCTCCCTCCACCCTCTGCCCTGGCCTCTGGGTGACTTCGCTCCTCTCCTCAGTGCTGATGACTTTCACACTTACCTTTCTTTCCCTCCACGTCCACGGCTGCATTTCTTCCTGCTGCTTCTTGAAATTAGGCATGAGAAAAGCAGAACCTCAGCTTTTCCTCCTGAAGTCTCATGCTTTTCTTCTTTCTCGTTTAATACTGATCACTCCGTCTTTTCATTCCAATGTTGAGGTTTTTTGCGGCTTTTTTTTTTTTAACATCTAATCTGATTGGCTGCAGCCAAGTTTCTAAATGCATTTCACTACAGAATTCATTTCAGTCTGTGGTTCAGTATTGCCTGGAGTGCTACAAAGTGAATCTTCAAAAGACTTACTCGCTCATTAGCATACACCTTCCTCTTCTGAGCAGTGCCTTCAGGTGCAGTCACCCTCTTTTCAAGAGCGTGTTCCTCATCTTTACCTCTGAGGCACATTCCTCCTGCTCATCTCGGCCTGCCTATCTTCAATCTGCAGGGAAAGCAAGACACCACAGTTCACTCATCATCCTGATGGCTCCTTTGCTGCTACCCTGCTCCGTGCAGATGGTGCCCGTCTCCCTTATTCTTTGTTTTAACAAGCATTCAGCAAAAGATGCAGGAATTTACCATCTACAAAGCAGGTGGCTTAGGCTGCTCTAAATAAAAATAAACTGCTTTAGCCAGTCCTAGCTAAAGTAGTCCTCTGGAAGTTTTACCATTTAAAATTAGACTAAATAAAAATAAAGAAAGAATAAATAGATATTCTCTCTCTTCTCTTACTAGCTGACTTTTGGCATACACAAGAAAGCTGGAAAGAGACTTTTCACAAGGGCATATGGCAATGGACAAGGAGCAATGGACAAGGGGCAACTGACGAGGGGCAACGGCTTTAAACTGGAAGGAGGTTTAGATTAGATATTAAAATGAGATTATTTACTGTGAAGAGAGTGAGATACTGGAACACCCAGAGAAATTGTGGCTGCTCCATCCCTGGAAGTGCTCAAGGCCCGGTTGGATGGGGCCTTGAGCATCCTGATCTAGTGGAAAGTGCCCGTGCCCATGGCAGGGGGGATCGGACTGGATGATCTTCAAGGTCCCTTCCAATCCAAAGCACACCGCGATCCCATCACACGATTCCATTCAGGCCTGCGGTGACTTCTCGATGGGGAATGCCCGAGTCTTTGGAAGCTCTGACACACAGACACATAAAGAGGCGGTGGCGGGCGCTGGCTCGGCGATCCCCGCCGCGGGGGGAG
>NW_005054487.1:1180866-1224469 GCF_000277835.1 Geospiza fortis | reverse complement strand
GCGGGCACCGGCGCTGCCCGGCCGAACAATGCTGCCCGCCGGGGCACCGGGCCGGCGGAGGCGGCCGCGCCGCGCCAGCATCCCCCGCGCCCGTCCATTTCTCCGCCGGTGTGCGCTCCGCTGAGCCGGGCGAACCTCTTCGCTCTAAAGCGCTGCTCCGGGGCGTGCAGAGCCTCCTCCTCTCAGCCAAAACTTGTCTGGAGCGACTCAGTCCCGCGGAGAGTTCTGCAAAGTTCCGGGAAGTGCGGGGAAAATGCAGGATATCTTATTGGCTTCGGGTTGCTTTTTGATTGTGTAACTCTGCCAACTAAAAGGAGTATTCTCTAGGCGGTGAGATTTTCGTTATCGCCTGCCTTTTATGTCTCTCGCTTGATGTATCTGCAGTTCCCATCTCGACGGCGTTTAAAGGTAAAAGAGAATCTCGGGCTAAAAATATCCCGTCGAAATAGATGCGCTAATAGATGACTTTGCACTTGGTTCTGAAAGTGGTCAGGCGTGTCTGATGAGATTAATAGATTATCAGGTCAGAAGGACTGTTGCAATCATCTAGTCTGACCTCTTCATAATGCAGGCCATAGAACTTTTTTTTCCCCCAATCTGTGTTTGAAAATAGAGCTTACGTTTTAGAAGGTGTAGTTAAAAATTTCCGATGAGGCAAAATTCAGCACGGTTCTTGGTAAAGTATACAAGTGACTGATTTCTATTGTATTTCTGATACGCAGAGGGCTGCCTTTGGTTTCTGGCCTCTGAGCCTTGTTTATAACCTCATCAACGCTGAAAATATGTCAAGTATGAATTCTTATGAATTTCAATTAATTTCTTGCCTTACTTATTTTTCTTAATGAAAAGAACATAATATTTTGAAGTTTATTGCCAGAGGTTTTTTGTTTCTTGCTGCTTTAGTTATTCTCCCAGATTTCTTTCAGATTTCCTCCAAGTTGTTGTCAGTTTCCCTTCCTGAATTGTGCACATTGCATTTGAGGCGCAGTTAAGGCAGTGAGCAGTGAGAAGATCTCAGGAGCTCCCTGGCATGTGAGGCTGTACACTCCCTGTTTCACAGAGAATTGCAGCTTTTTGGCCAAACCCTTGCCCCATGAAGCTCTTTAGCCAGTTTCTCTGCGGAGTTGCCTGCATGGCAAAGTAAGGTCTCCATATAATTCTTTCCAATTTTTCTTCATAGCCACTGAAGTGCTTTTGGTCATGTTGATTTCAGTGGAAGTCGGTGACCTGTCCTTTCTGTATTGCTTTTGCCTGTTCTCATCACCTCTCGAGGGTCATGCCAGCTGTTTGGAGATGGTTTGGATTTCCCAGGTCGTTTAAGAATAGGTAGTGCAGAAGCAGAAGTGGATCTTACTTGGATTTTACAGGAAATACAACTGCTTGATGATTTTTTAAAAAAATATTTAAAATAATCCCCTGGTTTTACAACACATCTTGGAATTTTTTTTTAATAGCTGCTGTATTAATGCAGTCTTAAATGTACATTTTGGGAATTCCTTAAGAGAAATGGCATGGAGAAAAATCCCAAGACAAGTACCATGCAGAAGCTCATTAGATCACTGACTGCTGCCTATACCAATCAAATTCGTATTACTGCATCCCTGTATGATATGGCAATATTTATACCATGCTTCAAGAAACAATGTGGAGAAAACTTTGTTTTAGTTCTTTGAAATTTCATCTCCAGGTTCTATACATGGTGACAAATGATGCATTTAAAATGTGTTGGCTGAAACATTTAAACTTTTTTCTTTAACTGTACCAAGAACAGGGAAAACACTGAATCATTAATCATATTTTGTGCTTGAAATTCTCCTGAACTGGCTTCGTTGGGTTCATGTAATTTTAATAAGAATTAATATACCCTGTCTTTGGCCAGATTTAAAGATTTGAACCATGTTGGACGCAGGGATGAGTAGAGTCTGGGCTTTAGGTGCTTGTGGATTCCTCTACTGCTCATAGCACTTGTCTTTGGATGGATGGAGTTGCTGAGGAACGGGGATGGAAGAGTCATTGCTGTCACTGCCAAGGCTTGCAGCAGCCTGGAAGGAAATTGTGAAGGTATAGATGTACTGTAAAGGAATATGCTGTCCATGCCCTCGACTTGTGTTACAGATCACATCGCATTTTTCAAAGTGGTGTTTCTGATTGTGGTTGACAGGTAGTCATCTTAACAGCTGAAGCTGCATTAGCCTGATGTTACATTAAAAAATGTGTGTCATGTTCATCTGGTACTTGCTGGAAAAGAATTCAGCCTTTAGGTGATATAGATGACAATATTTCATTCAAATTTCATAGTTCTGCTCTTGCAGGCTGTGTTGTGGCAGGTTATGCTCCCTTGGTGTGGAGAGCCATGTTCACAGTCTCAGCTCATCAAAATGATTTCTCCTCCCTACAAGCATTGCTCCTGTCTTCCTGTGCTTCACTTCAGCCATTTGGTTTTTATCCTGCTTCTTATTTCTTGCAGGCACTGTTTTGTCTGTGCAATGCCTCTATTCTTATCAACTCAAAGGAAATGTGTGGTGAAGTGTTACAAGGACATTTCTACCAGGCCTGCTGTGACATAACTCTTCCCATGGAATAGGAGATGGTGAATTGGGATGGAAGCTGGTGGGAATCACTGGGATCACTCTGGTACCTAAGCAGGGAGCACACTGGGACGCTGCAGCCTGGTAGGAGGGGCTGAGGGGATGCTCCTGACCCCCAGACCCCTTAGACAGCCTGTCAGCATCTTGAAGGAATTTCTGGTGGTTCTGGGAGTGCACTGCCACTTTTGGCCTTTTACTGTGGCTGTCAGAAAACCCTGCCTCTGTGCTTAAACCCTCTTTTGGCCAAAAGCTGTGGAATAGCAGATAAGGTGTGCCGTGCTTACTTGCTGCTTGCTCAGGAATTATTGAGTATTCAGAAACCAGCTGATGTGTAATAGTGTAAGAAACTGTTGTAATTGCTTGGAAAGAGATGTGGAGACACCTGATAATGGATGAGGTTTCTGGTTGAGTTTCTCTGACTTGGGGGTACTCATTTAAAAAAAGATTTTTACTAGTGGAAAGATCTCACTGTTCTTGTTCTGTTTTTACCACAACTCTAAGACTCAAATCTGCAAATGTGATTAAAAGTCAGTCACAATAATTTTGTTGTTGATTTAAATTTTATGGTGATTACCATGGTCTCTGATGTTCCTTTATGTCTGTATCCATCTCTGTCCTACCCAAGCATATGGGGTTTTATTTTATGTCATTTAATTCAATATGGTTCTTTACAACAGATAGCACTGGCATTGTTAGTGTGGCCTATAACAGCTAATCTAAGATGAAGAGTTAGTTACTGTGATAGTTCATTTGCAAAGTTAGATAAATGGGAGACTTACACTTTTATGATAAATGGTTATGATGGGTTTTCAAACTCATTTTTGCATAGCTGTCAAACTAATGCTTATTGTAACAGCTGGGTGATAATTGTGTTTTAGTTAAGGCTCAATTTTAAATTTTAATGGGGTTTTGCATAGCTATAGTAACTCTGTAAGTGCAGAGTATTTTAGAAAAGATGAGAACACTTTCTTTCATCAAATGAAATTGTTCTGAGAGGTGAAACCAATGTTTGTTGTTAAACACATTCTACAAAAAGTTCCCTATGGCGTAGTATTTCAAGCGTTGAAAGGAAAGCTCATAATCTGGGAATATACTTAGAAATTTTTTATTAAAAGGCACAGAAACATGAAATAAGTTTTAAAAACATATAAAAAGGTAGGTCACTTTTAAAATCTTACCAAATTTTCTGTCGTAGTTTATATCTGAAACATTTATGCATGCAAAATAAACACAGGTAGTCCATGTATAGTGCAGGTATCTTACAGGGACTTGCTGGCTTTTGTTGGCCTTCCTTTCTTTTTCTTTTTTTTTCACCTGCATTCAGCACACACTGAAATCACAGCTGTGGGAAGGTCAAAGATTGGCTGAACAGAAGCTGAATGCATTCTTGCTCTGTGTCCTATAGCTTTTCCCCGGTGCAGGTGTGTGGTCATCTTGCAAAATCTTGGCTAAAGTTTCAAAATGAGCCAGCAAGGCTTGCTTGGATTGAGATGCTGCTGACCTGTGTGAGATTTAATGCCAGCTTTACATGGAAGATTTCAAGCAGTGAGAAATGGTGATAAAGAACTATCTGCAGAAGGAGTGAGCTGAAACTTAGTGTGAGGGTGCAGTTACCTGAGAAGGCTGAACTGGCTGCTCAGGCTCACTGCTGCTGAAAGGGGCTCCCTTCCTCTTCCCTTGTCTTTGTTTGGTGTTTGTGCAACTGCGCAGGGAGCTGGTCCTGTTTGTCAATCCATGAGAAAACTCTCCTGGTTGAAACAGTGAATGGCTTGAGCTGGATATCTGTGCTGGTGAACCTGTGCTGGAGGGCTGGAAGCCAGAGGTGGCACCTGGGGAGGAGCAGGGAGCAGAGCTGTGTGCCCTTCTTCGGGATTCTTCCCAGTGGTGCTGGACAGAGTTTGGATGGGCTCAGTCTTGCCATGTCACTGTCTTTGATGAGGATCCCACAGAAACTGTGCTGCCTGCTTCCCTGGCAGGGGCACTTGGTAAGGGTCTGTTAGCTGGGTGCCAGATCTGTCTTCAGATCACCTACAATGACATTTCAGATGGGAGCCCTTTCCCACAGAGCCAACATCCTCAGCACAGGGTACAGAATGCATTGTTCTGCAAGAAGGGGGGGTTGTATACCACCACCTGTGCAAAAGGTGTTTCAGTCCCATGTGTGTATTTTGCCTTTCATCCTGTTAACTTTCATCATAGGTGTGTTTACCTTACACCAACAGAGAGCAACATTTTCACCTTGTTTCTTCTGTACTTTTGCCCACCTTTTATTTTTTTTTCTTGGAGTTGCTGATTCTGTCATAAAGCTGTCATAGGAAGGAGGCTGCTTTTAGAAAAATCCTTGTTCCTGTCAGGAAAAAAGCACCTATGCCTGAACTATAGTAATTCTAAACAATACTAGGGCTCTTATAGAGTGGGTGTATTTTGCATGGATATCTTTGTTGTATTTTGTCAAAGTTTTCACAAATTTGCATGTCAAGAAGTTGCTTTGCGTGGTGAGTGCCTGTTCCATGCATTAAACAAACAAAGAAAAGACAAACCAAAACAAAAACCAGTCAAAAGGCAGTACATTAACAGTCTCACTTCAGACTTTCCTTAGCAGCCTTAACTGTGACAAAAATAACTTTGAGCAGCATGCAGAGTTCAGCCTTTCCAGCACAGCATTTCTTGCTGTACCATGCAAGTGGCAGAGAAAAGAAAATTCTTTGAATTTTTAAGCAAAGAGAAATGCTTTCTGAGAGGACAGAGTGCATGGTTATTAAATACTAGATTTATTTGTCTCACTGGGCAGATTTCATAGGTTTTAGGTTTACTTCTGCTTGCTATTCTGTCATTGTTACATGGCTTCTTTTGTTTCATTGCCCTGGACAGACCTGGGGCTAAGTGGACACTTAGATTCTTTAGAGCCTCCTCAGAACCTCTCTGATGATGGGCTACAAAAACGAGCAGGGAGCTCTTATTCCTGGATTTCTGCACACTTGAAAGTTTCTTATTCCAAAACAATTCAGCAAGAACCTACATATGTTTAGACAAGCTTTTGCTTTCCCTTATTGCTTTTCTTGTTTTTCATCTTCCTTCTACATGCCTACCTGTGTTGCTTGCTTAGGACTTGGAAAAGTGCAACCAATTATGCTCAGGAGGAAGAAGGCACCCTTAGGCATCCTTATCTTAGAGCAATAGTGTTTACACAGCAGGATACCAAGGAGCATTTATTCCTTAATAATCCTGCAGGAGTTCTACTTGGGGCAGTCATACAGCTAGATTTCATTGGAGATATCCCTCTTTTTTCAGCTGGCAGCGTTGTGGGAGAAGAGTTGGAGGGCTCCAGTCCTTCATTTAGCATTCCAGATGTCTGGCAAGCTGTTCTGAGAGCTTTTGGTCATCCAGAACGTGCCAGACAAAGGGTCACAGCCTGGGCCAGGCTGAGTGTACCAGCCTGTGGGGCACCTTCCATGCTGCCCTTTTTCTTGCCCAGGAAATCCCTCTCAGAAATATGGCAGCTTGGTGTTTCACACCACATCCTGTTTACTTTCTCTCCTCTTCGTGTCAAAAATTCCAGTGCTAGACAGTGAATAATCCTTCAATCCCCATGCTCGGCCCATTTCATGATGTTCTGCTGAGTCTGCCAAGAACAGGATTTCTAATAAGTTTTTCTTGAATCTGAACATTTGTTCATTTGCTGTGCAAAGAGTGATTGTAGAAAGCCAACTCCTCCCTAGTCTGAACACAGCCATGTGCTAACTGCCTTCAGCTGCTGGCACTGGTGAGCTGCAGTTTGCTGATAGTCAGCACCACTGGAGAGAGATGGGATTTTCATCTTTTCCCCTTCAAAAAACTCCCTTTTGTTCTTGTTTTTAAGAGAATACAGGTTTTTTCACCAATGAAAGGATATTTTTTTAGTTCATGTGTGTATGCTGTTTTGGTCTGGATTAATACTTGGTATTGTTTAGACATGATCATAATGAAAGCTCAGATCAGTATCAGGGGCATATTCAATGAATTTGTTTAATATAGTGTAGTTTTTCCTATCTCAAAGTAAATGCCATGTAGCTGTAACTGTATTTCTGCAGTTTGGAACAATGCATCTTTTCTGGTTGAAGCATTCACAAGCAACTGGGTTCATCTGGTATTTTCAGCTAAATAGTGACTTGTGGCAAATGGAATGATAGCCAGGATCCCCTTTGTAAGGTTAAAAATGTAAATTTAAACCAGTTCTAGGATGAGGAGAGCATTTGTGAAGAGGTATAAGAGTTAAATTCAAGAGCTGTGCTAATTTTCCTTATAAACTTTGTTAATAACACCCTGTGGTGCTTCCTTTAATGTAAAGGACTCTTTGCTGCTGTGTTTTATGATGAACTGTGTTGTTAACATGTTAGATCTTTCCTGGGCACGCCTCCTAAATTGGGATGGAAGTGGTGTTAGTCAAAGGGATTCCTCTTGTTATGAGTCTGAAGGAGCTCATATGAGCTGCTTAGCCCTTGTAGTGTGCTGTGGGATGTGGAAAAAACACTGTGCTGGACATGTGGAAGTGCTGGGAGGCTTGGAGCCCATCTAATGGCCCTGAACTTGTGGCTGTAGGGTGGCAGGATGTGTGATCTCAGATGTGGTCCCTGAGCAGCTGCCCCATGCTATGCCAGGGGCTGTGGGCCGTGAGACCACTGCTCTTCACAGGGGTGCATTTTAGCTGCACAAAACCTGGAGAAACTGCCTTTTTTCAGTCCTGGAGACTCAGTGGTGAGGGCTGTAAATCAGAGGGATTATTCCTTGTGCCTGGCTTTCCCTAGACTGAAGCACAGGGTATTCCAGGGGTTGTGGAACTGGAAAGTGCTTCCAGGTTTGGTGATGGAGGAAACCCACTGACAGCATAAGATAGCTCTGTCAGTGTACAGCACACATGTATCTGCACTTCTTACCTCTTTCTGTGATGAAAAGCTCAGCTTCAGCATCATCCTTTCCATAGAAATGGAAAATAAAGGCCTTAGTAAGAAATGGGATATCAAGTATTCCTGTAGCACCCTAAAGGTAAGGCTCAAACTTGCCACAAAATACAGTGCTGTGATAACTGGGAGGATGAGGGTTGAAAAGTATTTCAATAGGTAAAATGAATTGTGATTTTATTAAGGCTCTGATGTGGCTAACCCACATCTTGAGATAACACTCTGCTGACTTTTATATTTTGAAATAAAATTTTGTTATTAAAAGTAATGGAATCTTTTTTGTGTGTACCTCAGCTGTAATAGAGAGGATTATGCTGTGTGTTCAACCATTAGTACTGGAATGATCTAGAGAAGAGTTTTGAATATGCCCCAAGTACACTTTTGGCAACAGAATAGCATCACATATCAGAGAAAAAGTGTTAGATTTCCATTACTGTCTGTTACAAAAATCTTTTGAAATTGTAAGTAAAACTCTAGGAGAGAAGTGTTTATAATTTTAAAAATCACAGCTATTCTCTTTATGCTGGTTAAAGCAAAAGTTCTTTCACAGAGGGAAGGTAAGAGAAGAAGATAAATAAATGTAGTGGCAAAATAATCCAGTGTCTCAAAAGGCAAGAAAATAAGATTGCAGATCTTAGAGTGGTGGAAGCTACACAGGCCATAATGGGACTCCTGTTTCTGCAGGCACTGATTGAGTAGAAGCTGTCAGAGAAGATGTATCAATCCCCAAAGCACTGCTTGCCAAACAAATGCCTTAAAATTATTTCTGACACTGCATTATAATGCAAATTGGGAGGAATGTGTTACAGTGCCTGTATAAATGATACTGTCTTAATAAGGACATCAAAGTTAGTCTGGAATATTCAGAGCAGGAAAGCACTGAAAGCTCCTTTCCAGACCTTGAAATCTTCAAACATGCATCAGGAGCTTTAGACTGACATTGTTGAGTAGTTTAATTTTAGTTTCTTTTTTGTAAGCTGCAGAGTTTCTGTTTTGGTTAAGTTACAAAGTTTTTTTTGTCAAAGCCAAAGAAGTGGTTCCAAATTTACCAGTTCTGATTTAAAAAAAAAAAAAATTGTTATATGTACTGCATTTCAGCCATAAATAACCTCATAAAGAAAGCTGGTTTAGGTTGCATGCATTAAAAAATGATATAAAGTAGTTTGTCCAGTCACTTAGTAGTAATTGAAGTTGAAGTTTATAAATAGCTCGTTTTTATCTGAATATTAGTTTTCACATACATATTTTCAAGACAGAGTTTAACTGATTTTTTTTAAAACAGAATTATATTGTCTTTGTTGTTAAGAACTCTGCAGGTTACTTAATCAGACAAGCCAGCACTTGCACTCAGGTATTGAAGTCCCAGTAAAATTATTTTGGCTTTCCTGTTTTTCATTTTTAAAAGGATCAAGCATAAGGAGTTCAGACACATTAACATGGGAATAAAAGGGAAATGGACCTTTTGTGTCATAAAATCTCTTTATTTCCTTAAGAGGTGAAATATATTCAGGCGAAGAATCACAGGAACAGTGTGAACTTTTGCTTATTGAGGCAGCTCCCTGCATGGAGTTTTCTACCTCAAAATCAATTTCTTAGAAGCTCCTTATCTCTGCTCCTAGAAAGCGAGGAAGAAATGAGAGTTTCCTCTCACAAGTACCTCCAGGCAATCCCTGGCCCACATTGTGGCAGTCTCAGCCATGCTCTTGGTGGCTCTGCCTTTGAGTTGAAGGGGAAAATTAACATTATAGCTTCATTTTTAATGAAAGAGTGGAGGGTTGATTGCCTTTGGTGTGTTAGGATGGGATATATTCTATACTGGGTATGTAGTGTGTAATTGCATTAAAAGGGAGAATGTGCCATAACCAACAGACAGTGGAGCTTATCAGTAAAATGCTGCTCCTCTGTGCTTTACTGACTTCCCTCAGTACTGCAGTCTCATTCTGTATTTTCCATCTTTCCAAAAGTATCTACCTTGAAGAATACTTAAAAATATCAATATCTATCTTTTCTTGCTATAATAGAAGAACAGGCTAGGCAAACGCTAAAGATGTACGCTGTTCTTAAAAGAATGCATTATGTGCCTTGAGGTATTAGTTTGAGATGATTTTCTTTTGATTTTTCAGCAGTGGACTTTATTTTTAAAGTAGCAATTTTTCTTTCTTTTGTTTCTTGTAGTGTGGGGCAAATCTGTGTGCAGACCATCTCTGTGTTTTTAAATACAGCTGCAAAAAAAATCCACCCCTTTTCCTTCTCCCCCCTTTCACTCTCAGCTCTAGGTTTAAAGGCACAAAACTGATTTCTGGGCTAAACAGACGAATGGGGATACAATTCAGCATCATTGTCACCCCAGGACACTTGGACACTGCAGCTGGATTGTTAAATATTCTTTCTCTTGGTGCAGATATGATGGTAAGGTTTGTCTTGTATAATCTAATGAGAGGATCAAGGGAATTAGATGCACGGAGTAGGCCGGTTTCCTAGTTTTCTTGAATATGCCAACATTTTCAGGCTTCAGCCCAAGTTTGTGTTTG
This sequence comes from Geospiza fortis, assembly GCF_000277835.1. Taxonomy (NCBI): domain Eukaryota; kingdom Metazoa; phylum Chordata; class Aves; order Passeriformes; family Thraupidae; genus Geospiza; species Geospiza fortis. Next base: position 1,214,413 of record NW_005054487.1, on the reverse strand, counting down.
CACTGTCTTCCCCCTCCCTCCAGTATGTCTGTGGCTGAGAAATAGAAGTGAAAAATCACATATTGTATACATTTTAAAAATATTTTGTACTGAAATGAGTTTCTGGGCTGAGAAGGCATTTGTGTTCCATTGGAATTAATTATTGAGACATTCTCCATTTCTGTTTTCTGTTGTTTTTACAGGCTTTCTGTGCTTTTAAGCTTCCATAAGTGTGTTGGACAGGAGTGACTTGGTGTTACTAATGGTATTGAACTTTCTTCCTCGGCAGCTCCCTCGTCTGCTTCCTAGGGTCATGGCTTTTTTAAAATACAAGATTAAACCTATTTCTGGATTGAAGTAATCTACCTGTTACATTGCTTTTAAATTTTGATTTTATTCTGAGCTGCAGAACCCCTGGGTGCTGAATTACATTCTAGCTTGACTGTAGCAAACAGGGAACTCTTGCTGTTACAGTGAGCAGCTGAAGGGCCATCTACCCTCCATTTCATCTGTATTAAATTCAAGTGAAATTCTCAAGTAATGGTCTTCCATTCTTTCTCCAGGAGATGCTGAGTAAAGGCAAAATAACAAAGAGAAGTATTTAAGGAAAGTAATAAACACAGTAACTAATATTAAAGCTATTATTCTAATTATATATTATCATATCTATTCTATATATACTGTATATTCTAATATCTAATATTAAAGCTATTAAGTATTAATCCTAACCAGGTACTTGCCAGCAGGTAATACAACCTGGAACTGCATTTTACACATCTAAACTCAAATACAGTGGGCAAAAAGAGATGTAAGTTGTGTGTCAGTTTCTGTATCTTATCTTTTGGATGACATTTTTAATGTTTAAGAGTGCATTTGTCAGTTTTATGGCTTTGCTTTCTGTCTCTGAGTGGAATTTGCTATAGCACAGCTGAATAGCTGGTTGGAGAGAGCCTCCTTTGCCAAGTGTCTGAGCTTGGGATAGAGAGGGAAGTTTGAGTGATATTTCCTCTATTTCACATATATCTCAAGTAAGATAAAATGCAAAGTGTGATTTTAAAGGTATTTTCTTGCCAGTATCACTGTTCTTTTTAATCTCCTTTGTGGTGATTTCATTAGAAGGGGGCTGTGCCGAGCCATCTTCTCACAGGTGCTCTTGTTTTCAGTAAGGCAAAAATGAGATCAAATTTCTGCTCTGCCTCAAATCCGATGCCTTGTGTGCGTGCTGGCTTGGTGACTTCTGTTATTTGGGCTTGGTTGTTTTGGTCTCAGACTTGTGCTGGGGCACTGAGTTCCCTTCTCAGGGTGCTGGCAGCACCTCTGGGGTCTCCTGGAGCCAGGAGTTCCCTGTGCACCCACTTGTCTTGGAGGTGTCCAGGTTCACTTTCACACAGCTCTGAAAGTGCTCTGGGATTTAATCTGGGGGTTTCTGTAGCAGTTTTCCTTTCTGTGAGTGCCTAAGAACAAGGGATTGCACCCTCTGGTCTGCTCTCCATGTAAGCATTGTGAGTTTCCCTAGCACTTGAATGATTGCTGTTACTAAACTAAACATAACCCAAACAACCCCCCCAGAAAGCACCAAATCAAAATAATCAATCAACCTTAAAAACTGATGAGCTGTAATGAAGATTTACGCAGGAAATAAAGTAGAAAAATGAAAAAAATTTGCTTAATCCTTAGTAAAAGGAGTATTATTACATGGAAAGGGGAAAAAGATACTTAGGTAAAGTGCTTGTTTTCTGTTTCTGTATTTTATTCTGTATGGGTGCCTAGGAGAGCATGGTTATTTGAAGAAAGTAAGAGAAATAAAAGTACTTACTTGTATATCCAGTGTTTATTGCAGCTAAATTTTGCTTCCATGTAAAAATGATACTTCAATCTGAGTTTGAAGTTGGGAAATGCATCCCTCGCTTGTGTGAAGCATAAACCTGATAATTGTTTTGGCAAGTCAGGAGGGTGGTGAGTGCAGTGGGACTGGATAACCTTTTGCAGATGGAGACCTGAATTTGTATGAAAGTATTGGATTGAAGAATGCTTTGAAAAGAAATGATTGCGAGAATAGCAATGCAAACAGATGTGTGAAGGGTCCATTCCTGACAGATTTAATCTGGGCTAAGAAAAAGGAGCTGTAAATCAAGGTTGAGGTATTATAGTAACAATGACTGAACAGTTTTCTTCCAGAAATTTTACTGGAGAAATAAAAATCTTCTATTAGCCCAGCTGATAAAAATCAGATTAATACTTGAGTCATTTAACTTCCATTGTCATACACACTTTTTGATTGCATTATTACAGCAATGACAAATAATAATAACTCTTTGCAGGATATCTCTTACATTTAATTTTAGAGTAATATTTATCTTTTCGATGAAAAATACTTCGGGTGAACTCTTTTCCAAATTTGTGTGTCAAATGAATATTATTTCCTAGCAGTAATCACTGCATTGTGCAGTTCACTATGACAGTGGGAGTGGGAAATCACTGTGATAATCAGAGATAAGGGCCAAGTGCTTTTGGAGCAGTGCATAACAAAGTACCGAGCAATGGGAATGTTTCTTCTGGAACTTATCTGACATTTCAGGACAAGTAACAACTTGCACAACTGTAACAAACTTCCAAACAAGAGCGTGCAGAGCTTGCTAACCATAAGGGTGTTTGCCATGCTGGATGTATTTTTGATATGTGAATTGCATGCTGTGTAAATTCATCTGCTTAAAAGTTAAATTTTATAAAAAGAAACCTGAAGGCAGTAATCTCTCAGATTGCCCTGCTTGTTTAGGATAAGCTTATGTAAACTGAAGGCATATATGCAAGGCTTTTTGAGATAAGAATCTACATTCCAGCAAGCAGTAATTATACAATAAACAATTAAGTGTTCAAATAAATACAATGTTTTTTATTGAAAGATTCATTTTTGAGGTTGCGGTTGCATTCGCTATGAGCTGGGAGTTTGTATTAAAAAAAAAAACAACGCATCATATACTTGGAGTGTTCTAAGATGCCCAGCATTACTCGAATTTTGAGGTTCTAGTAATTAACAATGTTTCTGTGTTCTGAAGTCTAGGGGTTATTTTGTATCCCTGTGCTAATTCCAGCACCCTCCTTGTTACAAAGTCTTTGTCCAAGTTTGTTTTACAAGTTACTTTTATCTTCCAGAGGATTCTGCCTCTGGTCTGCAGGCTTGTGTTGTGGTGTCTCGTGGTGTTTGTGTGTACTGCACCTGCCCTTTACCAAAAAAAGGTGTTTATTGTACAGGAGCAAAGAGGGGAGAAATTAATCACAGTCTTGAACAACCAGAATAAATAGATATTTAAAATAAACATACAACAAAAAAAAACCCAAACAAACAAAAAACTCCTCACAACAATTTTTTTAATTTTCAGGTGATTAATTAAAGTTCATCCACTTTTTGCTGATGACCTTTTGTTTTTACCATTAAAGAGGAGGAATGAGGTGATATTGCTTGATCTACTGTACTGGGTTTGGGGTCTTGCCTCCTCTGGAAGAGCTTTTGGTGCCAAGTGTAGCCCCAGCTGCCTGAATACCACCAGAGTGCCTCTCACCTGAAAATACAGAATGGGAAAAGGAAGCTGTGCTGCTGCAGGACTTTAGAGTTTGCCTTTAAAACGTGTGTGAAGGAGAAGTCAGCACCACATACTTTTATATAGGTAAAAGCTTTAGGTAAACTTGCAAGAAAACCTTGCAGGAAAGTTTCCACAAGCTCAGCATTTTTGTGAGTGAAGATAATTCTTGTGAGCAATCTGCCATGCTTCAGTTTAGAAACTTATTTTCTCATGTGGTGCTTTTTTATTTCTTAAAAAGACCTGAAGAAAGCTTCATGTCCCTGAAGTTCTGTGTTTGGAGGTTTTTTTCCAGCTATGCAAGTTTGTTCAAAAACCCCGAACTACCTTAACTTTAAATTTTTTTTGGTGAAAATACTTGCACTTCAATTGGCTTCATTACTTGCATAATGTTTTATGTACAGAACACTGTTGCAAAATTTTTTTTTTTTGGTCTGGAAATAATAGAAGCTGTTTAATGCTGTAAATAAAAAAAATAATCTACAGTGTCAAGCAATCATGTCTGCCAGTTGTCCCTAGCAGTGATGCAAATAGTTAGATTTCAGTCAGCATATAATAGAAATCAGTTGCTGATGCATAGAGTTGAACTGCACAAAGATCTGTCCTCTACAGCATAAGCACAGGGATCTGCTGACACTGAATTTAGGTTTGGCAATTCTCTAAATTGCAATTACTCTTGTGAAAGGTGTTAAAGTGCTAGACAATGAGCACAACTGAGAAAAGCAGTAGCTGAGGTTCTTTGTTTTTTCAAAGGATTTTGGTTCATTCTTTAGGCTTGTGCTGTAGCCTGGCATGCTGACTATAGAGCATTGCTGAAGTGGAAAATCCATCCCCTGATAGTGCATCTCAGGCAGGAAAGTCCTGCACAGACAGGCTCTTGCTGCTCATGATGTGTGCAGGTCACAGTGCTCTAAGAGGCTCATCTGCCTCTTAATGAAAATGAAGCAAAGCCAGCAGTGTTGCCAGTTTTTCTATTATTTGGTGTCTTCTGTAAAAGTTTCCCATGATGTCATGATTCCTGGCACAGAGAGTTTAATTTTTCCTGGTGCAGAGTGCCTGCCCCTCATCCCCAGGGATGAAAGATAAGGGAAGTCTCCCTTAGAGCAGGCAGCAGGGAGGGCTGTGCCTTTCTTCGTTGGGGTTGTTTTGGCATTTGTTTACACTGGAATTCTGAATTTGAAGCAGTCTCGCATGTGCACTGGAGTAAGTAGCAGCTACCCATAAACCTGGTGTCCAAAAGCAAGAAAAGAAACAGGTAAATGGTTACTTGGTCATGCTGGCCTTCATTTTCTTCCATTTGACAGGTGGTATGCAGAGCTGAGTCTGGGGAAGCTTGAAAGTTTGGGGGTTTGTTTTGCTTCTCCCTCTGTTTTCTGCTTTTTAAACTGGAAATCATTAGGGCTTTTGGCAAGTTCCTAAGGTTTCTTGGTGTTTAGATTGCATTTGTTTCTTTTCTGCATTATTGGTTTTGCACAGATCCAGACAATCTATATTTTATGTGTGCTTCCATTAAGCCTGATTGAAACATCATGTTAATTTAGGTGACTCACTTAAAAATATTAAATAAAAGCTGTGAATCATTAACTTGCATTTAATGCTAGGAGGTCTGAAGATGGATTTTCACTTGGTAGTGCTTTCACTGCCAATTTTATTAAGTTGTACCAAAAGTACCGAAACCTTTTAAAAAACTGTTGCTCCTACAGCTTCCTAGTCATTTCAGCCTTTTAATTCAATGAGGTCCTGTAAGTTTCAATGGAATTAAAAATGGGAATGTTAAAGTGGGCATGTATTCATAGTTACCTGCTTTGCAGACTTGCTGTCAGTAAATCATTACAAAAAGTGCCCAGTGAGTGTTTCTTACAGCTGAACTCTGTCTTTCTGACCTAGACCTTTATAAACTTTTGTGTGGTCAGCTTTGATTTTTGTAAGGTTTTTCCCCACCCTAAACCCTTTGGCTTTTTAGGTTTCAATAGGACATTTTTAATCTGCTTGATATTTTTTTGTGATATTCTAGCAGAACTAGATCTATCTGATCTTGGGCTTTTGTTTCCCTGTATTTCTGTAATGTTTTGGCTTGTGATTGATACTTTATAACTGTTCTTTGTTTCTATAGGTGTACATTTTGTTAATAATGTTTAATTTCTTCCTTAGTTTAAGCTATGGAGGAGGACATTCATCACATTCAGAAACAGACCTTCACAGACAGACATACACAGCTTCTCATCAGCTTCCTGGATACTCAACTACCCAACATCCTGCTGGTAAGTGTCCATAGCATGAGAATACTGCTTAAATAGCTGCAGAGGAAAAAGAAAAAAGAAACTATTATGTGATTTCAATTAAATCAATGAATTTTATAATCAAAGGGAATTTGTCATATAAGTGGTGGCAACTGGTATTAGAAAAGCTGAGTGTGTGGCAGGAAGTTAACAGTTGTTTAACTTTTTATTAAAATGTTGTAAGTAGAAAGGAAAACATAAAGGGAGGTTGTGCTTGGTATCTTGTTTTTTGGAAAAGCTGCACTTATTTTTTTTAAATACAGCTTTTCAGGATTTGGCCTATGCATAAGGGCAAACGTTGTGTGCCTTCAAGCCAGTGGTAGAAATGCTGCCAGCTCCTCCAGACTGAAGCAAACAGCAGAAGTGATGTGAGCTGGAGCTCTCTGCTGCTGTACTGCCATGTGGATACTGAGACCCTGCTGGGGAAAAGTTAAAATTCATTGAAAATGTAGCAGTGGCTTAGGCTGTGTTACAGCTGCATTGGGGTCTGTCTTTGATCCTGATGATATCCTGTCTCTGGATCCCCCAGAAGATGGGGCTTGACCTCTTCATGCTCACTTTGCAACCCAGGTTCCAAAGTGTTTGAGCTCATGTGCTGACTGAGTCTGTATCTCCTGGCCAGGTCCTTGATCAGGGTGATGGAGGGTTGGAATTGCAGTCTTGACATAATCTCAGTTACTCACAGCTCTGGATCTCACCCCTGCTTCCCATTGAGCCCCCTGCTATGGAAAGGTCTGAGCAATGGGAAACACATGGAGGTGTTTGCTGAAACAGGGAATGCAACCAAAAGCCCTTTTCATGTGCCAGTGCTATAGATGTGTCCAAACTTCCATAAGCTGCCCAAAAGGGAGAAACTGGATATAGAAAAGTTGGACATGTTTCAGGAGGAATTCTGAATGTTTAACCAAGTGAAAATAGAACAGTGAATCTTCAGATAAGGGAAGCATTTTACTGGTGTAACCTAAGTACTGTTATAAGCATCATATTTGACACACATTTAATAATAAGTTTTTAAATGTATACTGAAGCTTCAGTTTACAGTTGTAGCACTGCATAACAGTTAAACACGGAAAAATCAATGTACTTCACTTTTCTAATGTTTCATAAGGTAGGAGGTTTTAGTGAATTGTGAACATATATCTGTTATTTGATTGTGCTTCTTTGAAGTTCATCTGAATTATCTGTTTTGTTTCATTTCTCTCTGCTATCATCCAGGTCTTTCAGGAATATTTGATACCAGTATGCACAGTGCTGGAGGTAACACTAAGGAAACATCTTCAGTTATGAATTTTCTCTCTGCTATTGAGTCTCGTACTGCTCAGGCAGTCTCTTCAGGATCCACCCTTTTGCCACAATTCAGGGCTCCTTCCTGGCAGACAGGTGAACATTTTCTCTTTAAATAAACTTTGTCATTGTTATATTGAATGTTTGGGAGAATTTGAAACAAAAATATTCTAACTGAAAAGGCTGCATGCTTTCTACTTCTTTTACATTTCCATATTTAAAAATTTCAAAATCAATGAAATTATGTTAGCAAAGGATTTATGTGAGCAGAAGTTCTGGTTGTTTAGAAAGAATTTAGATACATAGGATATTATTCTGTCTGAAGAGTCAAATTTTTATCCCCAGCTTTGTTTGGAATTAGTCTCACTAACACTTTAAGCATTTTCAGGCACACTACCTGTTCCTCCTAGCAAATCTTTCACTCTCAAACTCTGTTCCCTATGACAGTTTTTCTGTGGTATTAGCACTAAAATCTATGGGTTGCTTTGGGCCCTTTGTACACGGAAGCAATGAGCAAGGTGTTCTCAAAAAGGTCTGAGGTGCATGTCAGATAGAAATAAGGGATCTAATTTACAGCTGAACAAACGTGCCATGTCTTTTGGCAGACTGACTGCCTTCCACAAACCTCCCCCATCTGTCAAGCCTTCTGTGCAGAGCAGGAAACTGCAGATTTTGAGCTTGCTGTAGACAGTCACACCAAGATAAGTGTTGCTACTGCATCTGTGGGTAGCTTCAAGTTCTGGTTAATCTTATGGGGTGATTGTGCAGCTGTGCAGTGAATTGGATCTATTCACTGATCTAGCAGAAAATGTCTGAGTGGCTTTTTTCCTTTGGTGGGATGGTTTTCCTCTGTATCAGCAGGCTGATCTGTGTCTCAGTGCAGCTGTATGGTTGCTGTTCAGATTTGGGGAGGAGACACAAGGTAGCCAGAGTGGAGCAGTCCTTTTGTTGACAGTTTGCACTTGTTCTGTTAAGGGTAAGGTGCAGCAGCATTCAGTGAAGAGCTGCTCAAAAAGTTGAGGCTAGAGCCTGTGGCTTTTAACTCACTATTGACAAAAACAGATATGTGGGAGCACAGATGGAGATGCACACTGGTAATCTGGCAAACAACCTTAATATAAATCAGTTGTGAGTGCAGAGTTATGATGTGACCCATCCTCACATCAGAATGTCAGCTGGGAAGAAATCCTTTTTCTCTTTGTCCTAGCGTTTCTCCATTGCAGCCTGCCTAACAGTGAATTGTGGATAAGGGGGAGACATGCTGTGGGTCAGGTTTGATGTTGGTACCAGTGATTGGGAGACTTCTCAATACTCATTGCTAAGAACTCATTAGTAAGCCCATTTTGCAATATTACCAGTTCTCTGAGCTTTCTATTGTCCTTTAATACTTTTGCTGCTTTTCTGTAACCCTCGATCCTCCCAAGTGTAGATTTTCTTTGAGGGAAAGCAAGAGCTCTTCACTCTGCAAAGTGACTTTTTAGAAGGCTTTCGTACTTTGGGGTTTTCTCCAAACCTCCCACTGCTGATTTTGGGGGAGAAAAGAAGAACATTGTTATATTGGTCCTTCCAAGTGTTCCTTTGATCTGTGTTACCAGGGTTCTGATTTCTTAGAGTAGTGAGGGTGTGTCTGTGCATGCAACTTAGTACCTTTGCCATGCCTTTTGTCTGCTCCTGAACAAATATTGGAGTATAAAGCCCAGCAGTTCTGCCATAGTAGTGCTCCTGTGACAGGGTCTTGTCTGGTTTAAGAAGTTACAGGTATTTGGAAGGGTTTTGATTTATGGAAGAAAAAGGTAAAATACAGGTTAGATGAGAAATTAACATCTGCAGTTAAAACAGGTTTAAATTCTTCCCTTTCTCTGAGGCTTCCAGATGGCCCTTCCTTTGTGTTAGCAGTAGGGATCAGTAAAAGAGAACCCAGTTGTACATGATGTTGCAGTTTTTTAGAATGGGGGGGGAAGGGCATTAAAAAACTGATTATGCTTTCTCACTCAGAAAGACCTTATTGTTGACTAAGGAAAAATACCTTGGCATTCCTTCACTATCACATCTCTTCATATCAGTTTGTCTTGGACTGAAAGGGAGAAACAAAGAATTTATTTCTCAGCTTCACCTGAAACTTCAAAAGCAATTGTATGATTAAGTTGCAATCAGCTTAAGAAGACTTACTGTATTGTAAAATGAAATATTTTTTTGACTGAAGTATTTGTTTCAAAACAAGCTTTATTTAGTGATAGTTTTTATTTGTTCTTGAATGATGCTAAGCTTAAAAGTGTTTTAAGTGTGCAAGAAGAATCTAGGAAGGTCAAATCGTTCCACTGATTTTAATTTTTTATGATTTGCATACCCTGGTAAATTTCCCAGAGGAAACTGATTCCTTTGCAAAATTTTTAAGCTTCTCTGGGAATAAATTAGTCTTCTTTGCTTTTCTTGGTAGACTTTGGAAACAGTACACAAACTTCACCAGCGTCTGCAAGTTACAGGGTGAAAAGCAAGGTGAATGATTACAGGGTTACAGGGTGAATGATATGGATCACTGCTCTAAGCCTCAAAGCTTCCAAGGGAGTTTCGTTCTCCTGTTTCAGCTGGAGTAGTGTATTCTGTTGAGAAATCTTGTTTAAGCCAGGGTGTCATACCAATGGCTGGATGCAAATAAGAAATATGCTTTTCATTTGGATAGTTGTTACTGCACCATGCAGATAATTGCTGTCTGAGGATATTTGGGACTCTCACTTCAGAAAGCATACAAATTATATTTACTGCTTGTACTGAAAGTCAAACCCCTCCTTTAAGAAAATGAATTGCAGAGTGTATAGACCATTAGCTATTTCACTGTGTGCTCTGAAATGTTTCCCATAAAGTGAGTTATAAAATTATTGGTGAGGGTAACTCCAGGAGATGGGATTGCTTCTTAAACTGTGTATGTATTACAACTGCTAAGGTGTAATTTTGCCTTTTTTACTGTTTATTAAAGGTGGCCAGGGCTTTTGATCAGTTTAGTATGATGTTCTTTTTAAACCGAAATAAAAACTAATAAAGAGCCTTCCATTTCAAAGCAGAAATAATCTTGTACAATTGTTTTAATCAACAATTTGCTTCTTAAGGATAAGAGGTTTTCCCTCAGCAATTCACTGCAGGTAGAGAGTTTGGCATTCTAAAAAAACTCTGCACTTCCATTTTGAAAATTACCCATGGTAAGTGCCTCCCTATGTATGTTTGGGTTTTTTTAAAAGGGTGGTGATTCTAAAGAACATTATATTTGTAAGTGCTGGAAGAGCTTGCAAGAGGAAATGCAATGTTGTTACTTTTAAAGCTCTCTTATGCTCCTTTTTCCTCCTTGTTTTGTTTTTGTTTTTTCCAGGTATGCATTCCTCGACAGCCACAGAACTATTTGTTACTGGAGCTTTGCCAACCTCTGGAACATTTCCACCAACCTCTGCTTTGTCAGCGTATCAGCATCCCAACACCTTCAGCAGCAGAAACTTTGCTACTACCCCTTCTCTTACTCTTCAAGATGCCACTTTCAGTGCCACATCCAATGGTCTTTTAAGTGCCCACGATCCTTTATTGCAGATTAAGACATCCCAAGGCACTGTTCCAACCGCTTTGACATTCGAGCGCCTGGGCAGCTCCGTTCTGAGTACCAGCGTACCCCCCCAGTCATCAACATATCGTTCTGCTCAAGAATCTGCACCCCATCTTTTGCAGCCTCAGTTCAGTTTGTTGCCTTCGACCCTTGGAGGAGCCCAGCAGGTGTCTCAGGCCTACAGCACGTCTGTCTTCACTGGTTCCACTGCTTCCATGGACAGAGCACTTCAGCGAGAATGTAGTGTTATTAAACACCACCAGCGGCCTTCCAGTACTCAGTCTGTCCAGCCTCAACTGACTGTTTCACAGCATTCCTTACACAGCTATTTAACAAGTACAAGTGGAGTTAACTTTCAGGATACATCTAGGCACTCAGCGTTATCCTGCAGTCCAGTTGGAGATGTTACTCAGGTGAGCAATGGAGCACCACAGCAGAAGACTTCTCAAGTCACAGTGGAACTTGCTCAGTCGTACACATCTGCAATTCCATCGCCCGGTTTTCCCTCTGCTTCCACTGCAAAAGTGAAAAACTGTTCCATGAAGCAGCCTCCGAGGTCAACAAAGACCCCCAAACCTCAGAGTGTAGCTCCCACTGTGCAGACACAAAGCTATGCCAAAACTGCACAAAACCAGAGTTCTGTCATTACAGGCCAAGCACAGATCTATTCTACAGCACAGCTCCCCAGCCTCTTGTCGGTCAGTCAGTCCCAAAACTACGTTTCATGCCAGGCTCAGAATGTGCCACCTGTCAGCCACTCACAGGATTTCTCATCCAGTAAGGTTGAGAAGCTGCCCTCACTGTATAAAACATTGACTTTTTCTGGGCAATCACAAGCTATTACTTCTGACAGTCAGACTCTAAGTTACTCCTCAGAGGAACAGGTATTGACCTCGGTTTCAAATGAGAACTACTCTGAGCAAATGAGGGAACTCTCTTCAGTCAGCCAAGCTCAGAACTACTCTTCTAGTCACTCTCAGGGTTTATCTCCAGTTACCCAGTCCCAAGTTAATTTTTCATCTCAGTCACAAGTTTTAGCAGCTGTTAGTCCTTCAGAAAGCTACTCTTCAGGGCAGTCCTTAACATTAACGTCGCCTTCTCTTTCCTTTAATGCCTCTCCTCGGGTACAAACTCTTCCAGCCTCGAGCCCTAATCAAAGCTACATTTCTTTACATTCTTCTCAGAACTCTCAGTCACAAGAATCCTCCTCTCCACAGTCTCAAAAGTTTTTGCCACCTGTCCAGTCTCCTTTTGCATCCCCAGCTCACTCCCAGACGCTGCAGAACAGCAGACCTTCCTCAGAAACCAAGTCCTACGTTAAAAGGAAGTCTGACTCTAACTTGTACGCCTCGTCGAAACAGGAGGAGGAATTATCAATGCAGGACATGCAGGCGTTGCAACAGCAAGCTGCTCTTGAATCTTCCACTCAAAGCCTAACAGAGGAGGAGATCAATGCTCAGGATGCATCCTACAGGGTCTCAAAAGCAAATGACAGATACTCTCAAAGTGTAATCAGAAGCAACTCTCGTCTTGAAGATCAGGTTGTTGGACTTACTCTTCAAGGAACAAAAAAAGATGAAAGAATGGTCAGTTCTGTGGAACAGCTTTCCCAACATATTGGCCATATCAGCAGCCTAAGCCATGATATCAAAAAGACAGCGAATCTAATGAGAGCAACACAGGGAGCTGTGAGTGCCAAGGAACTAAACCAGCAGCATTCCCTTATGCATAAGGTACATGACAGTAAAGCTCAAGAGCAGCAGGGCCAAGTCATTAGCACACCACCACAGGTGCAGCCTCATGCTTTGAGACATGGTCATCAGCTGTGCTTGCCCAGTGCACAGGTACTGCTGGAGTCAACGTGTGACTTGCAGATTCTTCACCAGTCAATCCTGCAGTCAGGTTTAGGACAAGCAAAGGCATCGCCACAAGTGCAAAGAATACAGAGTCCTCAGCAGGTGGCACACCCGTTCCTTCAGATGGATGGTCACATTGTTCAAAGTAATGGGGGTCATTCTCAGCAGCAGCTTCACAGTCAGAATTCAGAAGTAATGAAAATGGACATTTCTGAGTCTTCAAAACCACTACAGCAGCATTTGACAGCAAAAGATCATTTTACTCAGACAAATCAACATGATGCAAAAAATCAATTTGCTTCTCTTAGTTCAATATGCTTCCCAGAATCTATGCTTCTCAGCGATGAGAGGAATATATTATCCAACGTGGATGACATCTTAGCAGCAACAGCAGCAGCCTGTGGAGTGACACCATCTGACTTTGCCAAATCAGCCTCTAATGAAGAGGAAATCCAAACTGTTGAAAATAGTGAGGAGTCTAAAACGCAGTTCCGATCGCTGGATTCCAGACACGTGTCTTCTGTTTTCAGTGCCTCACCTACTGTAGTTGGAAAGCCAGCAAGCAGAAATAATATTTCTCTGAATGGAGGCCAAATTACTCTAAATCTTACCCCAGTGTCAACAATACAGACAAAAGCTGTGAACCTGGATCAGCAGCACCTTGAAACTTCTGATCAGACTGTACCAATAAGAATGACCTCTCCCACCCTTGGTCCTGGTCAGGAAGAGCAGGAGGCTGTTCGAGTGAAGAAACAATCCAGCATCAGTCACGAGTCTGAAGAAGATAATGATGCTTCTGTTGATGGTGCACTGAATGCAAGGGAGACAGAGTTTGTTTCAAGTGGTAGGAGCCTAAGTGAGGAAAGTGCTGCTTCGGAGAATGATTTTAGTGTGGGTTGTGATGATGGTACAGTGGCAGGTAACCAGTCAAAGGTTCCATTGCAGCCTCTGTCTGTGCCCCAAAGTGCAGATGGAGCCATTAATAGAACTGAAGAAGAATGCCAAGATTTAACTCAAGGGAACCTTCAGAAGAAAAAAAGCAAAGGAAAAAGCCAAAACAAAAATGCTGCAGAAGATGACAGTGCAACTCAGAAACAGGTAAAAAGAAGTGGACAGTGTAAACGTCAAAATTCAAGAGGAAATGATGCATGTTTCACATACTCTTCTCCTGTTTCTGAAGGTTGTTATGATACTTACCAACATCAGGAAAGAATGAGGCAAAAAATTAAAGAAGTTGAAGAAAAACAGCCTGAAGTCAGAACAGGATTTATTGCATCTTTTTTAGACTTTCTGAAGTCTGGGCCTAGGCAACAGTTTTCCACTCCAGCTGTACGAATGCCAAACAGGACTAGGAGACCAGTCACACAAATAGTTCGTGCCCCTTGCCTGCAGCCCTCTGCAAAGCCTCAGCCAGTAGCAGCAGCACCTGTGGCTGCTGAGGTCAGTGGAGAAAGTCCAACCAAAAAAGCCGATGAGGAACTTAAGAAAAATTTAGAAACGCTGCCTTCATTTTCTTCTGATGAAGATGATTCTGTGGGTGGTAACCATGATCTTCAAAAGAGCATCTCTACTGCATTGTCAGCCCTGGATGAAACATCTGACAAAAAGATCAAATCAGGTAAAAGGGTTACTACAGGTGCATATGTTGAAGGAGATTTTTGTAGCTGATGGGACAAAAAAAAAAGAATAATTTTATCTCTCTTCAGGTAAAGGTTTTAATTTGATTTGGTTTTGGCCACAATTAAGAGTTTTTTTCAAAAGGTGTGTTGACTATGGACTAAAATAGGGTTTTCCACAATTAGAAAATATGTAAATAAACTTTTTCATGCTACTTAAATAGGACTAAGGCCAAAAAGTTATTTTAGCCTGGAGTTGGAATAATGTGTGTGTTCTCTTCGATTCTGGCTTGAAACACTAACTGCGATTTTCATCTGGGAACATCAACAAAACGTGTCAGAGGTTCTAAACCTATTTTTTAAAAATTCTAGCAAGGGAACATATTCATAATTGCCATCAGCAGGTGATAAGTTCTTGCTAGGTAAACACTCATTTTCTGTGACAATCAAGTTGCACTGGGTATGGGTGTGAAACAACTTTGGCTCTTGTAAACTGCACTCATTTACTTCTTGTCAACTGCTACTCATGGTCCAAGGTAGGAGTCGTTTGAGCCATATTGATCAGGGGTGTTGTAGCTCCATGAGTGTTGATAGGTTACTAACAAAAGAACAAAACCTGGGAAGGATTGGTTTGGGCAGGGAAGGGCAGGCGGCAACCACGGATCACAGTAGTAATTAGTTTTTCCCACACTTTTCAGTTTCAGTTGTGTTACATCCATGCTGTACATCCATGTTCAGAGCTTTTAACTGATGGTGCTTTGTTTTGAAGTATTTTCAGCATACAGAATGTTTTTGCCTGGACAGGTCTCTTCAGTAAAGATTATTCTTTTCCCCCCTCTGGTAAGCAATTAGAAACTATCCAGGCAATCACATAATTGTACTAATTCCAGAGAAATACCATTGTCTTCCAAAATAATCACAGGGAGAAAATGAAACATTTCTTTAACTCTTCTCAGGATTCAGAACCCGTGACCCGTAAGCTGATTCTTAACAAGAGAGAATGAAGTAATGATTTCCCTTTTTAGATTAAAGGAGAAAAAAAATTCTCCCTTTCTCTAGGTGTGACATGATTTACTGAAAAATACATAGCAAAATTAATCTTGAGTTGTAATAATCACACCTAAGATACTGGGAAATCATTGCAGAATACATTGAGATGCTGAACAATGCTGTATCTTAATTACAATTCTGGTTTTTTCTGTGGCTATGTCTATGTGCATGCATTTCAAAAAGGCTCTTACAGAGGATGAAGTTCCTTCTGTGTCTTTCACTTGAATATATATTTCAAACAAGAAAACACTGATTGCTTTTCTTACCAGAAAGCTGAAATCTGGACAGTGCCAAGGCATGAGCCTCTTGCTGAAGTTTGTTAATTTTAGTAAGCCATTTCTGTGTACAGTGTCCAAAGAAATATTTCAAATGTTTGGTGTTTTTTTTGTTGGGTGAGCATTTCCATTAGTGAGCATTTCCATTAGTGTTTTATTTGCAGTGATTTCTTTTAGGATATGATTGTATCTTCTTTGTTATCCATAAGGATGTAAAATTTATGTCACCAATTTCTTGAATTCACCTTCCTGTTTTGTGACACACAAGATTGTTTGTACAAGATGCTTAACCATGACATCTTTCTTCCTTTCTTGCTGGTGTTTTGCAAGTTTTCTGGTAATACCCTTTTCTGTCTGTTTTTGCAAATAAGTGTAGACAGACAGATACTAAAACATAGTCTTTTGTTGATGGTATTAAGTAGTACATGTACATTTATCTGCTGTTCTGACAAATATGTAAATATACCTGAGCAACTAATAATGGCTAATTAAAGCTGTCAGAGCTCTCTCTCACTGAAGAAATAGAACATATTTCAATAATGTGAGGTTATGTATCTGGAAGAACACATTTCACATTCAAAATTAATGATTTTATTGAATGGATTTAATGAATCTTCACTTAGGTATATAGCTTTTGTATTGACACATTAATTTGACATTTAACTCATTTGTTTGGAGTCACTTTTGTTAAAATATGTTACATTATATCTTTTGTATAATTTTTCAAGTGAAAAAGTCAACAATTAGCAGTGATTGTAACAAAGCTGTGAAGTGGTTTAGGTTTCCTGAGTGATACCAGTAATTGTGTTATAGTTAATACAACTTGATTTCTTTTAGATCAGCAAGTCCATGTTAAAACTAACATGCATGGAAGATTGTAAAGTAATATCTAAAAAGGATTCTAATTTTTTTCAGGTGGGAAAGAATAATTTTGAAAGGTGGGACTTCTCTTTGGATCTTTGGAATAGAGGAGGAAAGGAATGTTCTTTTCCCTTCTTTGTTTTGTATCATCAGTTCTCATTGCTCACCTCTGTTAATATTAAAAGTCATTAGGCTATTGCTAAAGTTTTAATCTGGAACTTCCAGTTACATTATCACAAGATATAAATTATAAATGTCCAAAAGTCACACAGAAAGTATTTTCATATTTCATGTGTATTTCTCTTTCTGCAATCCAATTTCAAAGATTTATCAGCAGATAACAAGATTCAGTGTTGTAACCTTTACTGTTGTATTTGCTTATTGTCACAAAGTACGGCAGTATTACCTGGTGATCATGTTTGTAACTATCAAATTGTTTTCCAAAGCATTCAGTTTTGTTAATTCCAGATGCTAACAGATGTAGCAGTTTAATACAAACAGAGGTATATTAGCTACAGTATTCTGGTTTTGTTTAAGATTTAGTTGTGGTCAAATACTGCTTCTATTTTAACTCCTAGAACAGGTGTTTTTCCTAGAATAGTTGCTTTTAATATAAATTGTAACAGAAAAGAAAAGAAGCCTAGCTCCATATTACATTGCTAATCCTTGATAATTTAACTGAAATTTGGATTTTTTTCTTCAGAAACTGAAAAAGTGACAGTTGTTACTGCTGCTGCCACCACCACCAGTGCTGTAGTAAAGCAGGAATCTCCACAGACAGCTGCTCCTGTAGGCAATGTGCAGGAGAAAATGAATCCAGCTGACCCCTTAAAAGTAGCTCAACAGGATGCTGTGACTTCAGAACAATTGGCAAAAATGCAGGAGACTGTTGCAATAGAAGGATGTACTGATGAGGAGAATATGGACAGTGAAGGAGAGGGGATGTACAGAGAACGTGATGAATTTGTAGTGAAGATTGAAGATATAGAGACACTAAAGGTAATCTGAATATTTGCTGGGGGGGGAAACACAGCACAAAACCCCTGCATATGAATTTAGCCTCAAGGAACTACCAGAAGAGGAAAGGCTGCAGATTAGTTTTCTCTTTCTATTCTAATATTCCCTGATTGCTGCCAAAATGCCTTAAAGGTGTCTTTCCAGTGCAGATTGCAAACATGTTTTGAATGTACGTGACCCATTTTATGCTACATACATAACAAAGTAAATCTGTGTGCTGGTAACTTCTGTTAGAACTTGGAATTACCTGTTTTAATATTGAACAGCATAAATTTTTCAAAGGCTCTTGACTACTTTTTTTTTTTAAGATAGGAGTAGACTTTCAAGTGAAACTTTGCAAAAGAACTTGAATGGAATTGGCTTCTGATTCTTTGTAGGAGGTTCTGCTTTGTATTTCAACAAGAAATTATTGCCATAAGCAACCAGTGCAACTCTTCACATGAGTTTATGTGAATTTCCTTGTTGTCTTTGATTGTTTGGTTTGGTTTTGTTGCTTCACCATTTTAATTATTCTGCGTGTTGACCTTTCTTTTTGTTGCTATCATAGCCAGCAATGTTCTTACTGTTAGAAAATTTCTATATTTTTGATTACTTGTCTCTGTGCTCGTCCTCTTAAGGTGCAGTTTTAAATCAAGTAATGCTGCTTTGTCACACAAGACAAGTGTTATCAGTTTCAAATATTCCCTTGTCACTTATAAAAGGGATTAAGGTATGTTAGGAGTTATTTTGAATTTTAAGTTTGTTAGTTCAGGTGTCATGAAAAAGTAATGAGTGTTTGACTGCATTTTCCAAAGGTTTTCTTTGAGTTAGTAGTTTGTTTGTAGGATCTACAGAAAATTCTCATTCAAGCTGATAATTACAAACTTGCCTTGATGTAAACAGGACTTAATAACAACAGTGTTGGGATTTTAAATGAACTCTTTACATTTTATCCTTGGGTTACTTCCTCAGAAAACATGATGCACAAGCACATTTCTGGAAGAAAAATAAGCACTGCTTTTAGCAAACAATTTTATATTCTTCCAGGTTGCTTTGCAGACAGGAAAAGAGCCTCCAGCTATCTGGAAAGTACAGAAGGCTTTATTGCAGAAGTTTGTTCCTGAAGTGCGTGACGGCCACAGAGAGTTTGCTGCTACTAACAGTGTGAGTCCTCAGAATTCCTTGGGAAGCCTCATGAGAGCTGCTTTCCTTCATGCAAGGCTAGGAGACTAAATTGAATATAATTCTGGCATACATTCTTAGCAATCATCCTAGAGGGGAAAACCCCCTCCAGCTCAAATTCTCCCTAAAGACATCCACGGACTGATTTTCTGCTTTCTAGCACGGGGTCTTTGATATCATTTTGATATCACTTTGATACCTTTTGTAAAGGAACAAGTTTTCCGGACCAGAATAAAATCAGTGGAAAAAAGCTTGTGAACCAACTGCTTTCTGCAACAGGAGTGATAGAGAGAGGATACAATTTTAACAGGCAGGCTTTTGCCAGGCAGATAATGCTTTTGGGATAACACATGTGGAGAATAAAAGAAAGGGAAAAAAAGAAGGCCAGAGCACCTCCCCTTACCTTATTGTCTTCAGTTTTAATTATTATCTGGCAATATGATGGAGAATTTTGTTTAAATTATAAATGCTGTAGAGTGGCTTGTTGTATTTAAACATGGGGGAGTTTAAACTGATTTTTTTCTTTAGTATTGAAACTTTTACTTGTTAAAACTGACAAATTTTGCTTAACATAAACACTTGTGGTTTGGCTTTTTTTTGCTTTTAGTATCTTGGGTACTTTGGGGATGCAAAGACAAAATACAAACGAGTGTATGTGAAGTTTGTTGAAAATGCAAACAAAAAGGAATATGTCAGAGTATGCTCAAAAAAACCACGAATCAAGCCTGTGCAGTCAGCAAGGTATTTTATTTCAATTTGTTTTTCATTTTGCTGTATTGTTTTAATATTAAGGCCACACCTGTTGAAATAAACAGGAGTTATAACT
This sequence comes from Geospiza fortis, assembly GCF_000277835.1. NCBI lineage: Eukaryota > Metazoa > Chordata > Aves > Passeriformes > Thraupidae > Geospiza > Geospiza fortis. Next base: position 1,195,045 of record NW_005054487.1, on the reverse strand, counting down.
TTCAAGTGTATTAATTGTGCTTTAGTATGGAAACTGAGAACTGTCTGGTTTGCTTTAGGAAATTAAATATAAATTACTGCCTTGTCTTCCTTACTCTATTCTGTTCCATAATCAATTATTTTGGAGGTGTTAGGGTTCTACATGCTGTTTCTATGTCATCCTTTGCCCTACAAGCCTGCTAGTGTAATGATTTTAATTTTCTGTGTGTTGTTTTCTCATATCCTGTGGACTTTGGTAGTTAGTTAATTATATTCATAAACATTCTCCTCATAATATTGCAGAACGATTCACTGCAAACCTAGTAATAGCAACATCAAACCCCCTGATCCACCAACACCAAAACCAGCAGCAACAAAAGTCTCTTCTGTGAAACCCAAAGCTAAACAGCCAAAGGTAAAGGCTGAACCACCACCAAAGAAAAGGAAAAAGTGGAAAGAAGAATTTTCATCTTCCCAGTCTGATTCTTCACCTGAGGCCCAGAGTGAAGAAGATGGTGAGTGAGATACCATTGCTGGCACTCAGGTCCTTTTGAACTGAACTGAGAAGAGTATTATAAAATTACATTGTTTGATCTTGCATATTTTTCTGTACAAGCCTCAGAAAGAAAATATGAAATCCAACAGTGCCATGTAAAATGAGTTTCTTAAAACTTTTCAGTTGCTGTTGGTGTTTAAGCAAATGTGTACAACTGATTTTATTTCAAATGTAGTTTATCTACGTGAGTACATATTTTGCCACTTGCTGTCTGTGATGGGTACAATTGTAGGAGGAGAAACCAATTTGTTTTTTGAATACAATTTAAGAATGAGATTCTTCATTAGTTTGCCATTGCAACTGAATGTCATGTCTAAAATAACATTGCTGTAGCGTTTGCCTGCATGCAGATGTGGGTAGAATTCAGATGCTGCTGGTTTTTTTTCAGAACCAAGGGGAAAAAAGAGTTGACTTTTTGGCTGCTCCATTGCTTGTCTGAATGCCAGCTGTTCAAATGTAGCCTGCTGAGCTGATTTGCTATTAAGACATTGATAGAACATTGAGATTCAACGTTTGCAGGAGCTCTCCAGAAGAAAAAGGGATTTCTGAAGTTTACAGTGTTTATAAGAGTTACCTTTGCTAGCAGATTTACAGTGCATTTTGCAGGCTTCTATTTCCTGTATGTTTGAAACAAAGCTGTGTATTGCTCATACTTTATTATTGCTGCATTTCTAAAGCATCCTGGTGACTTTTAAATGTAGATACACCATCACTGGTGTACTGGCACACTGCCTCTGTGAGGACAGCACCTTTGAAATAAATACCTTCTTTTTTGTGAGTTTAAAAATGAGGTGTGATTGATTCAATAGTATGCAGGCTCCTAGGTGACATCATTAGTACTCAAAAATTCTTTTTCCTGTTGGATGATTTCAAATTTTGCAATTTTGGGAGGTACTTGCCTTGATGTGAAAATTAGGGCACTTAGGGTGCTTCACCTGGCTGAATTTATAAATGACCCTGTTTCTCTGAACTTTCATCTACACTAATAGGAAAATGTTTTCATTCCTTAAAATATAATCTAAATACTGACAGTTAAAAATTGAACTATTTGTACCATATTTGGTGTCTGCCCCTGTTTTTGATGTGTAAATAGTTTATTGCAATAGACTGCACTGAATTTTCATCTCTTGGGGTACCAGTAGGGGTCACTTGTGTTTTAAGAGAGAAACCTTCAGTTTTGAAAAACACAAGTGTTTTTAGGATATTGAAGGGAAAAAAATCATTCTATGCTGTTGACTTTTCAGAGGTTGTACCTCCAGCTCCACTTGTTACTCGTTTTTTGAATACAAGAGCTATGAAAGAGACTTTCAAGAGCTACATGGAGTTGCTTGTGAGCATTGCCTTGGATCCAGACACCATGCAAGCCTTGGAAAAGAGCAATGGTACAGTATGTTTAACACTTGTGTGTTCTTACTAGATTTTAAGGTTATTAATCAGTAAAGCAAGTGTTCTTTTAAAAAAACCCACAAACATGACAAAATTCGAGTTACACAATCTCAACTGAAGAATCTACACGTTATGTGTGTATATATATATATTTGCATTATCTCTTTGAACAGTCAAAGTAACTTGGAAATACTGTTTTATCTTCTTTGCTGCATTAGAATTTTGCTGTGAATGTCAGAATCTAGCTATTTGTTCCTGCAGTTACTGTACTTCAAACCTTAGCAAAGATTTATTTAAATTTAGAGTTTCAAGTCTGTTTGCTTTCTTGTGAAGAAATAGGCATATAACTATAAGCAGATATGATTCCTCCTACTATTAAAAATTCAGCTTTTAAAACTCTGAAATCCTGATCAAATAAAATTATATTAATGCACACTTTTTCTTTGAAGACGAAATATTTGGATTTGTTTATCCTAGTAAACTCCAGGGTACAAAACTCCTATTTGTCAAAACTCCTATTTCTCAAAATTTAGTAAAACACTCACGTTCAAAGATAAAGGTTCCAAAAGAGAAATCTTTTCATGTATTATTTAGGTGCAAGCTGTTGTTTTGTACTATATTGTGTTTGACTGTGTTTTAAAAAATCTTTTCTAGCCTCTGCTCTGCTGCCTCTCTTGATCTGCGTGTGCATCAGTGCACACTTGTCTCAAGATTTCAGACCCATGCATTCTGTCAGTAGTCCCACTAAAATCAAAGTAATTGACTTTATAAATAAAAATGCTCCATACTGAGCTGTAAATTTTCATTCCTGGCCACATGCCTATGTTCAGCTGTATATTTTTCAATTCACAGTGGTTTATCAGATAACTTTTATCAGTAAGCACTTTCCTCAATTTTCTTTTTTTTTTTTTTTGTTATAAATGCCAGCAGGACCATTTCTTGTAAAATGGAATAACAAATGTCAAAACCACCTACTTGTCTTCATAAAACTGCCAGCTGTATTGCACAGAAAAGGATTATCTAGGAATTGGTGTAAAATTGTCTCTAATATTTATACTGTGTATTGCTCTATCTGAATTTATCCTTGCAGCAAAGGAAACTTGGAGAAGGAGCAGGATTCCAGTCAGAAATTAAACTTCATACTATCTACACCAGCTTAGTGGGCTGATAAAAAAAAAAAAGATTTTTCTCTCACATTTGAAATTAGATTATGTGCCAATTGCTTTATTTTGTACTTTCCACATTGTATATTAATGGGTCAAAACATAGAATGAATATGAACCTCATTATTGTGCATCTCTTAATAATCAACTGCTGTGGGTTTTTGATGTGTCTTTTAGATGAGCTGCTTTTGCCTCACATGAGAAAGATTGATGGAATGCTGAATGACAACAGGAAAAGGCTGCTGTCCAAATTGCGCTTGGATCACGCTTTCAAGGTACTCGCTTTCAAATTCTAGGCTTTTGAAAGTGGTGATCTGGGTAAATCACTGAATTCATACCATGCAGGCACAGCTTAAAACTCATTTGGAGCAGCAGTTATAAATTTAGTGCTTGTATGTGGCATTTGGAGAACATTTTGGGATGGAGGAGTTCATACTGCAAAGGTGAAGTTCTAGTTTTGCTCCCCATGCTTTCTGGTTCATTCTCAAGCATTTTTTCCTTTAAGCTTTTCAAGTTTGCCAAAAGAAAATCTGTTTCCTGTCCTTCTAGAGCTTTTGGTTAAGTGATTGTATTGCCTAAAAATAAACTTACATGGAATTGCTATGCTGTGGAGCAGATGTCTGAACCTCTTTGAAGTAGAGAACATGATCAGAGGAGTTTAAAACCAGGACAGAGGGATGCAAGAACAACTCATTTGTGTCCTCTTTCATGTATCTTCAGCATGGAAGGTTGAGAAAAGTGTGGATAACAAGCCCATATTACAGCAGCTTTGACGTGGTAATAAAAAAACAGGTCTGGATGTGGCCAGGGAAGAGAGAAGCCTACCATCTCAGTAGAGAGAAGGTAAACAGGAGGATAATCACTGTGCTTCCCACTGTTCTCACCCACCCTCCAAGCAACAATGCAGAGCTTGCAAGTGCAGGAAGGTGATTTTCACTCATGTAGGTTAGAAAAGATCAATTCCAGCTGTTAACCCAGCACTGCCAAGTCCACCACTAAACCCTGCCCCGAAGTGCCACCACATCTGCTGCACATGTCTCAGAGACCTCCAGGGATGGTGACTCCACTGCTTCCCTGGGCAGCCTGTTCTGGTACTTCATAACCTTCCTGGTGAGGAAATCTTTTGTAATACCCACTCTAAAAATCCCATTTTCTCTTGTCCTGCTGCTTGGGAATAAGACACCTTTTTGTCAGTGTCTGTAATCAGACTTATGGTTTGTTCTTGTAACAGTTTTGAGGCCAACAACAGTAAAGCAGGCCTGACTATGAACACCATCACCAAACTTGTTCTTTGCCTCACTTTCCCTGTCCCCCTTTCCTCTGTACTGTCCCACAGCACAGAGACACTTGGAGAATGAGTGCTGTTCTTTATACTGCTGTGAGCTTATATCTGACAGCTAGGTGAGGAGGGAGATAATAACAGACTTGAAAGTTCTGCTCTTTTCCATCATGAAACCTTTTCCCCCATTCCATGTCTGGTAAATTCTGTGGGACATAAGGGGGCTTTGTTTCAGGGAGGAGACCACCATCAACCAGAGAAACAGCTGCAATTCACATGATTCTTGAACTTTTTAAATGTTAGTTATGGTGTTTTCCCAACAGCTGAACAATTTGTACCTCCTTGAACAGAATTATTGTGGCTTCCTCCTTACAGTAAAAAGGCCTGGGGTGGGCTGTGTCATTTCACAGAGCCTCAGAGAGGTAGCATGTGTTAACCCTCCATTTCTTGTTTTTTTGTCATGGTAAGAATTTTGTGTTAATGGTTATTAATACAGATACCTCTTTTTGGCCTGTCTGTGCAGAGAAGATAGACCAGTTAAGGGAAAATAGAAATTTGTAGAATTTCAGTTACATTCACAGTACACAAAAAGTGAGAGGTAGTCACACTTGATTTTTTTTCCCAGTTTAAGGGGGAAAAGCTACTATAATTCTCTGTAATACCAACATGAATTCCAGCATGTAATTAAGCTGGACTTCATAGTGAATACAATAGCTTTGCTGTGTGTTCACTTAGCAGCAGATTATGTACCATATCTCTGAAGTTAACTTCAGACTGTATTCCATCACATCATCTCCAAGATGTTAATGGAGTTCATGGGTGTAAGGAAGGGATCTGCTTGTGATGTCATCTGCAGGACAGAAAACCTTTTCTGTTTTTCTTCTGATGTGACAATGCCAACTTGGTGCCATCCTTGGGTTGATGTCTTGGATAAAAATGAAAAGCCTACTTGTCATCATAAGTGCTGGTGTTGGTTAGGAAAATGTGTCTGATGCTCTTTAAGATACAGAAGGTTTCTGTTCCACCTCATTTGTCATTCACTGATACCATTCAGTTTGAATGTTTTTACTGTTTTGCATTGGTAGGCATGGATGAATTTAATACTATTTTTCCACTGGATACAGTTAATATGGGATATGTTAGCACTGAATTACAAACCAAAGCAGACACTGAAGTTAGCAGTCAGTGTTTGGTAGTTTTGCCTGTAACATTTTTTGTCGTTCTAACAGTCCATTGCATCCTTTGGCTAATAGTTGTTACAAACAAAATTATGAAATATTATTGTTGCTTTAGTTGAAGATCAGTAAGTGAAGCATCCCAGCTGAAATATGTAAACTTCATTTGAAAATAACAATGTGGCATTTGGAGAACATTTTGGGATGATCATCCAAAAGATGCAGTCATCACTAGTATTTACTTCTTCATTCCAGTTCACATTTGTCTGGTGTGGGCCGGTGGTGTGGCCATGGAATTGTTCTGGTTCTTAGGAATTCTCCAGAGGAGGCCAGAGCCCCTTGACACTCCAAATCAGCCTTGAGGAAGGCTGTTTTAGTGGATAGCAAAACTAAATAATTCAAACCTGTGTAAGTTGTTCCACTTTGGAAGTATTGCAAGGAAGACTGGATATGCACAGATTGGCTGGTCAAGGTTCCTGCTACCACTGTGCAGGAGATTTAGTAGCTGTTTACTGAGAGGTTTGCTTAATAAAGTAAAAAATGGCTGATATAGGTAAAGAGCGAATAAATTATAGGCAGGGGAGGTTGTTCTAGTCCGGTACTGTTTATTAAAAGAAAATATAAAAATGGAGTCCACTTCATATTTTAACCAATAGTCCCAGTAAGGTCCTTAAGCTGCATTAATTCATTTTTCCATATGTGTATTTTTCTGCCTCATGGTGGAGTGTAATACAAAGATGTATGTTTATTTAATGTGAAACATATTTTTGAGGGCCAGATTATGTAGCATAGCAGGACTATTTCAAAGCAGCTGCTAACATAATGCTGTATTTGTTCAACAAAATTGGATTCAAATTTACTCATGCAAATAATGTAGAATTGAAGCTGACAGAAATGCAGTTCACTCTCATGAGTTAAAATGTCTTCAACTCGTACTTTTTTGAACCAGCCTTCTACTTCACTGGGCATAAGCTTTTCTGCCTTACAGATCTGATGATATGCAATTAGTTTGTCATTTGCAAAATCTGGGACAAAACCTATGAAGATATTTAGGCATCCAATCTCCACGTGCCTGACTATGCATGAAATACATAGAGATCTTCAAGTAACTTAGCCTTAGAAATTCTTGGGTAGAAATTGAATAGAAAGCAATTTAGAAGTTAAAAATTGTCCTGTGGAGCTTTTTTCCCCCTTCTCTTTCTAGTGAGAGAATCACAGATGTTAATCTGATGTACAGTGAAAGGATCTGCTGGTCTTGAAAAATTACAGTAGTCAGGAGCAGGTAGTCATGCTTTCCAAACCAGATTTGGTTGTATAATCTGATAAAGACGCTTTATCAGGTTTTGTGTATGAATAAATTTTTTCCTAGTAGGCTGCACTCTAATCTTTTCAAAGAAGAAAGGGCAATTTATCACCAATGTGGCCACTATTTTTTTTTTTTTCATAATCCTTTGTCTTTATGTGCTCTGTTGAAGAACGCTTTGGAAAACTTTCCTGAACTGACAGTGGTCACTCGGGATTCCAAGACAAAGTGTGGAGGGACATCTGTGTCTAAGATCAAAATGAATGGTAAAGCTTACAACAAGAAAACACTGAGGGCTTCTAAATCAACCACTAAATCAGCACAGGTGAGTATTCACAGGGTTTGTTGCTGCCACCATCTGACTTGTGCTGTGATAACCACGTTTATATAAAACACTGCTTCGCATGTTAGCTGCTTTGGTTGGTTGATCAAAATATAAAATCTTTGAGAGAGGCGCTTTTTGTGTAACAAGGGAATGTTAAAATCCAACATTTAAAGGAGTACATTAAATCATTATTATAACTCATATGTGAAACATGGTTTGTCAGCTTCCTGGGCTGTTGCTTTAGCAGCAATAGTTTGCCTTCACAATTGCTGCTGTAGATCATAATAATAAGTCATATTATAATAATAACATATAATAATCATAATAACAGTTTCTTACACTTGCTGCAAAGTAAATGATGCAATGGCTTCTAGATCAAAAATTTAATAAAAATAGTGTTAACTCTGTAAAATCTGAGATCAGATAACACTTCTTAAAAATTGACCTCTATCTTGTTCCATTCTTCGTTTTCAATGTTGGAATAAAGCTGTGTATCTTATATTAAAAAAAAAGATTAAAAACCACATGGAAAAAATTTGAGAAGCACATATTATTTCCATAGAATTCCTGGGGAACACTCTAACTAGATTTGTTTTCTTAGCTTCATCTCCCTGCAGTAAATAGTGGGTTGACAAATGACCTGTACATATAGCTCACACTCATATTTCTTGCCAAATTAACCTAATTTTTAGGCAAATTAACCTAATTTTTAAGCACAAATCAGCTTTCTCAAGCACAAAGTCTATGTCTTTTGCAATGATAGCCATCAATCTGGTAGAATAATGATTAAACTTTGGTAGTTCTTGGAGTACTTCTTGAGAGGAGTGTGTCATACCCATTTTGGGTTTGCAGTGCATTCAGGATGACTGAAAGAATTCTCACACCTGGTTTTGATAAAACAACATGGGAAGTGGAGATAGGAGATAGTTAAGATATAAAGGGAATCACAGTTTGCCAGGTATGTCACAATAATGATTTGAATGAAGCACTCAATTTCTGAATTGCTGAAAAAAATTGTTTACAGAAGAAAATGTCTGTCATGTCTCCTGGTAAATAACGTGAATTTTCCTAAAATAATTGTTCTTTTTGCAGGAGTTTACAGTAGATCCAGAAAAAATACAGTTGTATTCTTTGTATCACTCACTCCATCATTACAAATATCACATATATCTAACATGTAAAGAAGAGGTAAGTATTGCTCTCATTCTTTGCATTCACTGAGGGAGTTGAGTCCAACTTGAGAGGTTGTTCTCTCATTCTTGGTAAATGAGTATGGATTGAGGCCTCCTATTTTAATTAATTCTTTATGGCAAGCAAAGGCTTCACTGACCACATGGGTTGCCCCTAATGGGAGCTGCTGCTTAGAACATTCAGATGTGGGGCTTGCAAGGTTTGTGGGATTCCCTGAAGTGTTCTTCACTGCTGTCCAAAATAAACAAAACAAATGTTGTCAGTGTACTTAACTCCTTGGATCTAAAAGGATTTTTTTGGTCTTAGAATGCCGTGCCTTTATTTCTTCTGCAAATCCTTGCTGGAAATATTTCAGGTAGCAGAAATACAAGAGTTGAGCTCTGGCTTAGTTGTTAAGAAATGCATTTTGGGGGGCATTACCCTCAAAGATTTTCTGGCAGAGAAGGTTCATATTTAACTGCAGACTTTTATAAAAATGAAAATTCTCCAATTCTGGCAGCCTAATATGTGTGTGCATCTCTCTCCCCCTCCTTCTCTTTTTGAAATAGATTTCTTCTGTTCAGAAGACGAGTGCAGATCTAGGGCAGGAAGAGATCGTGCAGCTGTGCATGAAAAACATAAAATGGGTGGAGGATCTTTTTGAAAAGTTTGGTGAACTCTTGAATCGTGTCCAGCAGAAATGCTCCTAACAGAAACGTGTCCCAAATCCCACATTTTTCTACGGCACTAACCTGATGGAACAGAAAGCTCAGAGAGAGGCTCTGATTTCTTTCACAATGCCAGACTGCATTCTTGTTCATAGCCATTTTTATTTCTCTTGATGGAACTCTGTGCCTTGGCTCATGCTAAGGAAAAGTGATGCTGCCAAGGAAGTCAGTCCTTTGGAGATGGAACTAAACATAAACCTAACCACATTTTTAACCTGAAGAGTTATTTTCAATTTTGTAAACTATTGGATAACTTAGTTTTATTTTCAGAAATGTTTTTGACAAGTGATGAAGCATGCACTACATATACTTTTTTTTCTTTTTTATTGCTCAACAGATAACAACACTTAAAATACTACAGATTTTTCCATCCCTGACTAAGTGAGAGAAAAGTCAGCGTTGGGGCGAACTAATTTTTACATGTCTGGCCACCAAATTTAGAGTTTTGTACATTTTGTGAACAGAGCTGGAGTGACATCAGTTTCTGCATACGTATATTGCCATCATAAAATCCAGAATTTCATTATGCTTTATGGACTCCTTTTACTATTGTCATGTTTGGGAGACCGAACATGGAGTTGGTGCAATCCTATGACTGCTTTTGTGTCAAATTATATTGTAATGAAAGACAATGACCTTAACTATTTTCCCTGTTTTGAAGAAAAAAATATTTTCCTTTATACTGTGTTTTTTTTTTTCTTTTGGAAAAAAAAAATCAATTGTACATTTTATCTCACTAATAGTTGTATTTTTCACAGAGGAAATATTGTGGTTAAAATTGTTACATGTATCTTTGTAATACACTTTCCATTGTTTTCAGTAAATCCTATTCATTTATATGTTGATTTTATATTGTAAACTATGTATCTCGAGGTAACCCTTTTGTTTATACAGGTTTGCTTCAGTGTTAACCAGAATAATGCATAATGCATACTAGACTAGTTTTGCTTTAAGTATAGTTGTGTTAGACACTGCAATTATTTTCTGGTATGTGAAAATAAATTTCTTACTAAACTAGCACTTGATTAACTGAGAGTTTAAATGAAGAGCTACTACACTTTATCTTGGTCAACAAAGATTGTTGATTGAAAATAGACTATATGCAGTGTTAAACACAGCTTACATAAATGTTTGTAGAACTGGCAGTTGCAGAGCTGTTCTCTTTTTGGTGCCTTTCAAGTCTTCAGACATCTTTGTAGCTTTTCTCCCCCTTCCAGGTTGTTAACACTTAGTAGTGCCACTAGTCACACTCAGACAATGAATGTAATGGGCTCTGATCAGGAGAACATTTTCTTTAAATTTGCCAATAGAATGCCTTACTGAGTCATTCAGAATGGACATGTACTCTACTGGCGTCCTAAAAAGAAAGTCATGTTGGTCTTTTTTCAGAAAATGTCAAAAAACCCCCTTCATTCCTTTATCCTTTTACTGCCACTTAGTGCCTTAATTTCAGCCAAGAGAGCAGGGTTCACTATTCATTGGCCAAATGAAGTAATGTTCATTGCCATGTGACCTTTCCCCCGTGTTTTGATCCTATTTAGTTGTTAAATATTCATTAGACTGTAGAACTATAAAGAGTTTAATGAATAGATGTGAAAATGAAATTATTTGATCTTGAGTAAGCAAATAGAGGTTTGAATATTAAAGTATGTACAGAATTTTAGCTGATTAGATTTAGAACCTTGTAGGATGTTTACCATATTTCCAAAGCTTTTCATCCTTAAAAAGCAATAATTCTCCTTCACAATTTGTGTGCAGACTACGATGAACAGAAATGGCTATGTGCCCTTGCCTTTTTTAAAGCCTCTTCCTAGTGGTTTTGCTTTAAAAAGGGAGGTCACTGTCGTGTTAATGACACATTGTGCTACTGCTGTGTCTGCAATTATCAAGGAGAGGAGGTGGGTTTGGGGTTAGGCAGAATGTGCAGATTGTTAGAGCAATCATGGAGCTAATTCATTTCCACGGTGACAAGAGGGGTAGCTGTGGGGGTAAGGAATTTCTGTGGTTTCAATCCTGTGAATTTAGAGGGTGAAACCCAAACAGCAGATCAGATAAAATGATTTTAATGTAAATGTGCACACTGGAGTAGAAACGTGCCTGGTACACTCTTCAGTCACGAGTGGGCATTCCCAAATTTCCATCCCTTACTGGGATGGCTGGCAATGCCTGGAGGTTGATGACAGGGAGTTACTTGCCCAGGCAGAGTTCTGTGGTCACGTTACAGTTTGGAAATTCCTAGTCTGTGGTTTTAAAAATCATGAGGGTAGAGACTGAGGGAAGAATGGAATCAGCTCCTTGATGGTGTAGTAAAGAGCTGGTCAGACTTTGTCTCTCTCACACCCCTTCCTAATGAAGCAGAGAGTTGAGAGACTTCTCTGAGCTTTCTAGAAGATTACCACTACTGTGTACTTACTCTGGATTTTCTAATCTAGGAGTAGCTTTAGAAAGCTGCTTTCAGTCCTTAGAAGCTAAAAAAAAAAAAAAAATAAATGAGAGGCTTTTGGAGTAGCTTGTCCCTGTTTAAAAAAGAAGTAATTTTAGCAACAACCATTAAAAAAAAAAGGGGGTGGGGGCCAGGATGCTCTGCACTGCCATAGAAAGTGACCTGGCTTATTTTTGGCTGTTTTGTTCCCAAGGCCAGTTAAACAAGCACTGTGCCTGTAGAAGACAGGAAAAACTTGTCTTGAATAAAAGTCATTGCCCCAGACTATTAAAGATTAATATAATGGAGCTTCCATCTTTGTCTTGGGGTGCAGAAATGGTGGCTGGATTGTTAATTTACCAAACCAGAATAAGTAAAAACATGAAACTCTTGAGTGTGTTGAAGGGTCATAAAGCAAAGCTTTGTTAGTAGGATTGAACAGGTTTTTTTATACTGAAGCAAACTTAATGAAAAAGTCAATGTACAAATTACTTTTTTTTTTGCACAAATCCTTTGTTTTGTTGCATTTTAGATAATGAAGTCTGCACCCACACCTCAGATTTTTTCCCCTTGGAGTAACAGTGAGGTCTTCATCCTTTAATATGACAGTGCAAATTGAGCACTGATTTGACTGCAAGAGAAGATGCCCTGGGAAGGAACAAAGCCCTCCTTAGACTATGAATTAGCAGAACAGGAATGAAACAAATTGCATAATGAGTTATTTGGCTTTCAATTCCACTATTCTTTCCTTTAGTGTGGCATCCCAATTTACACTGGCTTTGGTTTTATTCAAATACAGCATTGCTCTTAAAGGCAGGTTTGCTTTGAGATGCTACTCCCAAAGTTTTGTTAGCAAAAAATCAGACACAAATTGGATCGAGAAATTGTTTCTGAAAACAGCTAAGGACTTTAGGGTCTTGGAGGTTCTGTGGCATGTAATGTATTCATATATTGTCAAAATGAAATACTACTTTTTAAAAAGTCAGATCTTACAGGCTGTCTTCCAAGTAAATGATTCCCATAGGAAATATATTTTAAATATTATTTAAATATTTACTACTATTTAAAACAATTTTAAAGCAGGAAAGCTAATACTATGGTCACAAAATGTCAGTGTGTCACCAACCATTTCTTATTTTGTTGCCAGCACTTGACATTTGGTCTCTCTTACCCTATTATGAACCTGTGCATTTCACAGTGCACATTCTGCCATATTTTATTATTTAAGCTAATATTAACATGTCATTGGTAATAAATGCATGTTTTTCTGCATATCTGTTCTACATATGGCAAAAATGAAGCTAGGGCTAATTAAGAGACACTATGCATTCTTAGTCCAGATTTTCAGGTGGTCCATAATACAATGTATGGAAATGTGAAAAAGGACAGTTTTGTACCATTCATGATGTTATTAACTAAACCCATTAAAGTGAAAACACTTTTTAAACAAAAACCTTATAATGCTTAGTCATTTGTTATTAAAATAATAAGTCTTGAAACGTTAAGATTGTTGGAATCAAATTGGCAATTTGGAATATTTCCTATATTTTCTGCTTGCAACATGAAGAAATACAGTTCTGTGGCTGGGGTTGTTTTGTTGGTTTTTTTTTTCTCCATTATGTTGCATGTCTGGTTGATCTGGATTTTTTTAATTCTGGGTTCTAAATGTTCTGAATTAATTTGTACAATACAGCTGCCAGATCTTCCACTGCTGTGGTGAGTGAGGAGCCAGACTATTGGGGCAAGAGAGGATCTGCTGCTGTGATTCAGGTGGGGTTTACCTGAACTTCAGTCTTTTCATTTGTTCTCTTTCTTGCTGGACTAGAATGTCATCTCTGTGTGCCTTAGAAGAAAAGGTGCTCCACAGAGTTTTGGGATTTTTGCCCCCCAGCCACAAGGAATTACCCTGGATATTCTTAGCACTGTTTTTCCCTCATACAGAGGGCTGAGCCCCCATCCCATGCTGTGGATATTGTACATAACATCCACAGCAACCCTTCTCTGAGCAACTTCTTGCAGAAAAAGGAGGTTCTGGAGGCTGGAATATTTTTTTTATGACCCTCTGTATAAGGTTCTTCCCAAACCAAGATGAATATAAAATGAGTCATTTTCCCATGCAATTGATTGTTGTTTTGTCAAAAAAAATACTTTGGGAAGCAGGTAGGCAAAGAATGTCCTGTTGCAATCCTGAAGATTTCAATGCTGTGTTTCAGATACAGCTTTTAATTTCTGAAGATTTTTTTTTTCAAAAAGAATAAGGAAGAAGCTGAATGCACACAGCTTTTTAAAAAAGGAAAGCAGCTCCTACTATCAGCAGTTTGTGGGTAAGTATCTTAGGCAATCAAAATTACTTGCTCTGCATTAGCTATTTGCCTTTTCCATAGATAACCTAACAAATCTTTGTTTCATTTCTAGAAACTGAAGAAGAGAAAACCATATTAAAATTATTTTCATTTGATTTCTTAAAAAGAATACAGGACTAAATACAGAGAACAAGATTTTGATAAAGGAGAAAAATAAATGGTGAGTCAGGGAAAACAGCAAAAAGCATTTCAGGGCTGTACTCTCTCATTTGTCCTGAGTATGTCTTGGGTTCTTGCTCTTAAAAGTTCCACTAGGCATTTTCTTTCCTTTGTGTGTGCTTAATTTTGGTTGGTTTTTTTGGGGTTATTTTAGCTACCTGATGCCCAAAGG
>NW_005054487.1:1174436-1180820 GCF_000277835.1 Geospiza fortis | reverse complement strand
CATTTTAGTTTTTGTGAATAAATGAGGTTTTTATTTACATGTGTTATTTGAAATTGTAAACTATATAATTGGGAGTACATGTTGTAGCTTTCTCAAACTCCCAGAACATGTGATAGAAAGATCTTTTAAGTAAAATTATGTTGGTTTGCATCATCCTTTCCTTTCTAACTGTGCTGGCTGCTAGTGTGATTTGTCTGTGCATTATTTATGTATCAGATATTTCTGCTGTGGCAACAGAAGGTAAGTGATATGATAATTGAATAAAAGCTGGAGCATCAATGTTTTATTATGTGCTTAGGTCAAATGGGCAGCTTGTTCAAAGCTCTGGAAGAATGAGGATTTAGAGCTCTTCCCTAAGTAAAGCAGCTTTGGGGGCTTATAGTTCTATTTCTCTGAAGTATCTAGTCTTATTTGTAAAACCATCTTTTGAAACTCTTTTCTAAATATCTAAAGTATTTCTAAATATCTAAAGTATTATAGTTCTATTTCTCTAAAGTATCTAGTCTTATTTGTGAAACCATCTTTTGAAACTCTCTTCTAACTCCATTTCTGTCTCAACAACACCTATCCTAATTCCGTAACATCTCTGAGGTCAGCATTTCTTATCTCCAAGTTTACATACAAATGTGTGAGCTTTCCAGAAGCTCTGTACGAGTGCAGCCCGTGGTCCAGCGGGGGTCAGTGTGCAGCAGCAGGCTCAGCCAGCCCTGCCCTGCCCGCCGTGCTCCCGCAGACACATCGCTATTCCGGCCCGCCACTGGAAGCATGGAGCTCCGGGACAATGCTCCCTTTGTCGCCGGAACCTTCTGTCCTGGCAGCTTGTTGATTGTTCCAGGCTCTTCAGAAAGGCCAGGGTGGAATCCTAACAGATTTCACTTCACTAGGGTGGAATTCTTACAGATTTCACTTCTCCGGAACATTCCAGAGCCGCCCTTCAGGAGTGAGCGGTGCTCTCACCCAGGCCAGGTGTGCTCTGCGGTGGGGCAGGAGCCACGGTCGCTAGATGGAATCATTGTACCCCTCAGAACCTTGCACCTATTGTCTTGGTTTGGAAAGACAGGAGTCTGCTAAGGAAGGCAGGAGCCTCCCCTGAAACTGAGAATGTAAACCCTCCCCACCCCTCCGAATTGCTATAATTTTAAATTAAGGGGCTCTCAGGCAAAGATATGGGAGCAGGAAATAACAGTTCTTTAATAGGAAGGAAAAATAAAAGGATAAAATAAACAATGCAGTACACTAGAACAACACTGACAGAGTCAGAACCCAGCCTGACACCCTGTGGGTCAGGGTGTTAGTGGTAGTCCCATTGAAAATGTGGCTGCAGTCCTCCTGCAGTGTCAGGGGTGGTTCTGTTGGAGCAAGGGGTGGATGTTCTGTGTGCTTTTAATCCAGTTTGTCACTTGTAAAAACACTGCAGATGAGCTGGCATTTAGCTTGGAAGTAGATTCAAAAAGAGCTGAATTAATATTAAACTTTCTTTAAGACAAAGGGGATGGAGAATGTCTGTCTGTCTGTAAGTCACAGATGTCTTGGGAAGAGACTGAGAGTCACTTTCAAATGTCAGTCTTTGCTGTGCAGGTAGCCCTGGCTGAGCTTGTCTGTTGTAGAAACGGGGGAATAGTGTGCTCTGACTCCATGGTTCAGAAAGCTGAACAAATGCTATACATTGAGCTATACACTATACAGCTATAAGTATACAGTTCATAAGTGTATAAGCTATGAGTATCTAGCTATAATATATACTATATTACACTAATGCTATACTAAATTACATACTAAAGAGATACTAAAGAATACTAAAGAAAAACCTGTGACTGTTTCCAGACAGTCATGACACACGTGGATCCAATTGGCCAATCAATCCAAACAGTAGAATCCAATTAACAAATCACTTTGGGTAAACAATCTCCATAACACATTCCACATGTACCATACAACAGGAGCAGCAAGTAGAGATAAGAATTGTTTTCTTTTCTGAGCTTCTCGGTGCCTTTCCCAGGAAAAATCCTTGGGAACTTGTGCCTGCTGCTCTCTATGACAAGAGTGTGGCCACACTGTGCCGTCCTCTTTTGTAATTCCTATGGGGATGGGAAATGGGACCAAGCAGAATGAGTTAGTGGCTAACCTGCTCTGCATCCTAAGGGAGAGTGTCTGTGCTCTGCAGCCCGTGGAGCTCAGCCCCAGGCAATGCTCCTGCTCTGAGCTGCAAATGGCAGAACCTGTCAGCCAGCACTAAGGGAGATTCCCTGTGCCCGCTCTGTAATCTGCCCTCAGATCTGTCCAGCTTGTCAAACAGCCCTTTGCAATCTGGTATTGTATGAATAGCTGCTCATGTGCTTAAATTTGAGATTACCAGATGTGAAAAATGTGTATTTTATGGTTGGCTTTTCGCAAATATTATATGTGCTGTGTTAGAAAGTGATGCTGTATTAATTCTCTTAAGTACTGTGTTAAATATAGTTTTAGGTTATAACAAAATGTTAAAATAGAAACTATGCTATGTAGGATACTTGTTTTAAAGAAAGGACTCGCAGCGAGATAGCAGCCACAGGACACCTAAATCTTTCAGAGAAAAAGAATTTATTGCCCTCTTAGCAGAAGAAATTAACTTCTTCTCGCCTCGAAGGCGCTGTTAGGAGTCAGAGGAAGAAGCTGACACTCACCAGACAGAATCCTGTGTTTGAAAGGAATTTATGCATCATGTATGAGTGTATGAATATGCAACAGGCTGTTGTTTTTAAGGGTTAATCCTCTGTTAACGTGAGTCCTTTTTCGGGCTTATTTTGCCCAGAAAAAGGTACCCGGACTGTCTGTAACTCTTTGTTTCTGTTGTCTCATATTGTCCTAATCCAGACTGTCCAAATTATTATTACTCAAATTGTATTACTATTTTTATAACCATTTTATTAGTATTAAACTTTTAAAATTTTAAAAACAAGTGATTGGTGTTTTTCACACCAGAGAAGAGTTTTCCCATTTTTATAGGTCTCTTTCATAACTGAAAACCTTTTGCACTGGCTTTTATATCCTCAGGCATCGAAGTAGAGCAGATTTGATAATGCCCTGATAATTGTAGCAATTTCTGAAACAGAAGCTGTAGATTTTCCCTTCCACGAGGATCTCTGTGCGACACTGAACCAAATGCTGAACTTCAATTTGTCTCGACATTTGTCAATGGAATGGAGCAACATTTTAAGGGTTACTCTTCATAATGTACTCCTTTCATCAACTTCACCACTGTAGTGAATACAGGCATTGTTGATATTTAAGTGGGGAAAAAACAGAAGCGTAACTGTTCTAAATAACTGGAATATTTTTCTGAATTTTTATGGTAATTATTAATTGCTTTGCTTTTTCAGAAACAGAAAACGATTGGGTTCAACAGATCCTGATGACAATGGCAATGAATTTTATGTACATATATAATTTAAGCTGTGTTGATATACACTTAATCTTTAAAGCTTTAGTGCTGTGGAACATAATTGAAATCTAAAGAATAAAGTTTGGTATAGAAGAGAGAGCCTTCTGACATGCTTGAGATGTAAGAGAGGCATTTGACATGCAGAGTTCTATGTTAACCATTCAAGAAAGTGGAATCTGAATTCATTTGAAAATAAGAAATTGGATGGTACTGTTCTGCAAAAGTCCCTCTTTATTTCCTAGTCAATTTGCTGTGATAAGTCACTGTCTATTTTGGTGTTTAAAATTTGAATAATTGGGACACTGAACAATTCTGGGTTTTAAAACAGCTTATGTTCCAGCTTTGGTGTCCTTCTAGTTTTGTTTTGTTTTTTTTTTTTTAAGTTATGAAATTAAAACTTTTTCCTGTGTTTTTTTCACGAACACATAACATTTCCCAGTCACTTAACCAAGCATTGATCTGTTGCAGATAAAACAGCAGCACCCCTATAAAATAGAATATCTTCTATTGATATGCCTCTTGTGCTTTTACTTTGCAAGTTCTTATATCCAATTATATCTCCTTCGTTATCTGGAAGAACAGTGCTCAGAATATCTGGAAATTACAGGTGCTGTCACTTCCCCTTCCTGGTTGGCAGCCCAGATTCCAGGTTCATTATGGGAAAAGCTTTTTGCATTTTGCATGCAGGTGTGCATCACTGCTCCCTTTGTGAGCTGCAGGTTTCCATTTTGCCTTCTCTCCCTCCATGATCAGACAGGACCCGAACGTGGGTCTTTATCCTTTGCCATCTTTATCCTTGAGCAAACACTTAATTGACATGAGGAAGTTAATCAACAGACATGCCTAAATTTGTGGCTGTTGAATTTAAATACTCTGTTTCTGCTTTATGCTTCTAATTAAACCCTACAGATCTTACATAAGACTCAGAAATTCTTGAAAAGTGAAGTTAAGTTCTTCAAAACATAACCACTCTCTTGATCCTTTTGTAGCTGGTAGGAGTATTTCTAGATGACCTGGAAATAAATGAAAATAGATTTTTATTGTGCTGTTCCTTGCTATAAAAGTCCTTTATAACAGCTGAAAAGAATCTGACACAACTGTTGACTTTTGTTAGGACTAGGACTTCTGTTAAAAATACATTGGTCTCAAACGATTTTATGAATAAATTATGTTAATTGTGCCTTTGTAATTGGCATTCTCTTGTGCATCCTGTGTTCAGCTTTATGGAGGTTAACTGGGGGAATCTGCTGTGGAAGGGGAAACCAGATTGGCTGTGGCTTGCTCTGCTCCCTGCAAGCAGAGTTTGCCAAATCACTCTCCATGGTGAGGTGCAATGTTCTGATTGCTGCATCTCCTACTCCAAAATGTTTGTGGGTTCGAATTCTCTCAAGATTAGGTGAACCACAGCAGGATGATTGACTGCATCACTTTATTTCAACAACTCTGCAAAAATAAATAATTTTTTAAAATTAATTTTAATTCAGTATTTCTTGATTTGCAGTTTTATTTTGGCAATGCATCAAAAATTCTAGCATCACACTGCTGCAAAAGCAGGGAAAAATTAAACAGTGCATTATATGTTATTTTATTGGGTTCTTATTGGCACATGTGAATCAGGACTACTTTTTTTAAAAAGGGATTTATCTTCCCTTCTTTTCCCAACAAATAAATCTCTGTTAGTCACTTCCTATTGTTCAGGAAACAAGATGAACTTTATTTTTTTTTCCTACAGCTTGAATAAGTTCCTTTCTCTGTGCCCAGAGACTTAAGCCTTCCTTGTCTGAAAAATTTCACAAAAACTTCCATGTTTAGAACTCCCTTTATCAAATACTGTACTCAGGCAATGAAACATGAAGAAATGTTTGTCTGCCACAAGTCTGTGGTACCTAGTTGCCTGTAGGAATTTTTCACAGCTTCAAATGATCTATTTATTTGCATACAATGAACAAACTTGCAGTGCCCTACCTGTAAGTGTGACAAATGAGGAGAGAAGGCTGCCCTGAGCCTCAGTGGATAGCAAACATCCTGTATTTTCACCTGCTAGCACAGAATTTGACGTAGAACAGGCTAAAGTTCAATTATCTGATGACTCAAAGTGAATTTTTGAATCACTTGTAACATTGTATTATTTGGTCTTTAATGTGCATTACATTCTTCTGTGTCTGTGAACCATGGAGATCAGTTTGACTTTGTCTGTTCCTATGGAAATCATTCCAAACCCCATGAATTATTTTATGTTGTTCTAATACACTTCCATTGAGTAAGAATGTCAAAATCCTTGATTTGTATTACAAAATTATACTTTGTACACAGTAGAAAATTATGTTGGATCTCTCAGCAGTTTGCTGCAGGCAGTAGGAAAAAACCACTTATTACTCTGAAAATGAATTTATTTTTTCATTTCATTGCAATGAGAAATGCCAGCTGCCATAATGAACATGCCTTTGATATATACATATATATATATGGGAATGTATGGAATCGATATTTGAAGACACTTTTTATCGGGAACTTGGATTTCCTCGGATTTATCCACCATTCAGAACTTTCTTCCCAGTTTTGAAACGGAAAGCAGCTTCATGTCAGTGGATTGCAAACATCCTGCAGAACAGACACGGGACTATCAGAGAGGGTCCAGTGGAAGGTCACAAAGATGGTCAGGGGTCTGGAGCATCTCTCTTAAAAAGAGAAACTGCAGGAGCGGGACCTGTTCAGTCTGGAGAAGAGAAGACTGAGAGGGGATCTCATCAGCGCACATAAACATCTTAAAGACAGGTGACAAGAGCACGGCGCCAGGCTCTTTTGGTCATGCCCAGGGACCGGATGAGGAGCACTAAGCACCAGAAGTTCCACCTCGGTACGAGGAAGAGTTTTTTTCCAGAGCCACCCGAGCGCGTTCCTGTGTGACCTCGCCGGGGGGATGGCACCGGACGGTCCCCAGCGGTCCCTTCCGCCCTCGGGGC
>NW_005054487.1:1163914-1173987 GCF_000277835.1 Geospiza fortis | reverse complement strand
CCTCGGTAGCGCAGCGTAAGCGGCGACATCGGCCGCGCTCGCTGGGTTTTGCCCTTTTTCTTGCCCTACCTTTGCCCTTTTTCTTGCCCTACCTTTGCCCTTTTTCTTGCCCTACCTTTGCCCTTTTTCTTTCCCTGCCTTTGCCCTTTTTCTTTCCCCACTTTAACTTTGTGGAAAGTTGTTGTCTTAATGGCACGCTTCATACCGCTTCCCTCAGAAAAGATCCGAAGGCTCAGTGTGTGTAAGGAAGCGCTGGTAGGGCTGTCAGTGGTAGTTAAAGCGTTGCAGGTGCTCGTGTTTATTCTAGCGACAGAAACCAGCGTGGTTGTGTGTTTGGTGGTGTCGGGTTTGGGGTTCTTCCTTCCCAAAGAGCATAGCTGGCTATTGGAATGTAGGGCAGGAAAGGAATTCCGTGTTCGTTGTGTTTGTTCAGCCTTCCTGAAGGTGTCATCGCGTGTAAGTGTCAGCAGTTGTGTACCTTGTCCGTCTTGTACTTTTAAAGCTTTGGAAACTGGAGGTTTTGGGAGATTTCTGCGTTGGCTGGTTCAATGCTGTGTGTTAGAAAGCTGCTTTGCTTTTCTTGTCTCTTTTTTTTTTTTTCTTTTCTGGCTTGAATCTTTTCAGAAACAAAAGATGCTGTCTTTCTGAAGTGTTGGTGTGTTCAAATGGTGGTGTGTTCCTTGCTTTCTCTCCCTCTTCCCAGTCTTCACTGCCCCTCTACCTTTCCTTTTCCCCTTGCTTATTTGCCAGTTTGGGCTTTCCTGCAGCTGGGGATCAGCTGAAAACTGATTGGTGATTTGGTGCCCCAAATTGGAATGCACCTCTCTAGCTAAAGCCACTTCAAACTAAACAGAGCAGAAACAACCACCTCCTGCATCTCTGTGGAAAACGCTCGTGGTAATATGTTCCATGTTGTTGTTTTTTTCAAACACTGCCTTGCACTGTTAATTCATTTGGTTTGAGGTCTGTCACAATCCCAGCTGGCTTTCTGTAGGATTGCTGCCAACTTCTCCTTCCATATTTTGTCCTTCAGCTTTTGATTTCTCTCTTCTTCCTCTGCTTTCACTCTTAGTAAGTTTTTCATCTGATTTACTGGAAAACGTGTTCTAATTCTAGCCTCCCTGGTGGCTGCAGCTCTCCCCTGTTGGGTGCTACCTGCTTAAAAACAAACTTCGTGTGTTTTTGCGTCCTTGTGGAGGCTGAGCGTAGCCTCAGGTCAAGCTGTTGGCTGCTGGCATTTTGTTCTACTCAGACTGGTAAATGAGTAATAGTTCAGTGGTTTCACTGGGGGAGGGAAGACGGGCTGGCTCACGGAAGTGGCGTTGGGTGGCAAAGAGCGCTCTGGTGGCATCAGTGCGGTGTCAGTGCCATCTCCAGAGAATCCATGGACTTGTTAGTGGTGTGCTAAGCACTATGTTAGGTAGCTTGTGTGTGTGTGCACAGTCCTGGAGCCAGCAGGGCCCTGGGGACTCCCTTCATCCCCTGTTCCCTGCCCAGCCGTGTGGCTCTGGTGGTGCTGTGGAGGAGCCGGGGTGTGTTAGGAGCGCACGCAGCTGGTTTGTGGTTCTGCAAGGGTGACCATTAGGTGACCAAGGGACACACAAAAGGACAAAGGCTGAAAAAACAGGAACTCCTGGTTGCAAAGCTTTACGCTGGTGTAGCGAGGGCAACCACCAAAGAGAGAGAGGGAGGGAGGGAGACAGTGGCGCAGAGCAGGCAGATTGCTGAGGAAGTAACACAGTGTTAATGCCTGAGCAACCCGAGCCAAAGTGGAAGTCTGAACGGTTTTTAAACCCTTACGAGGTTGACGAAAGCTGGAAGCCAGGAAGGGGGCTGTTCTCTGTGGCTGCAGCATGAATTCAGGCTCTGTGTGTGTGCCCTCAGGCTTCAGCCTGGCGCAGAAGCCGTTCGGAGCCACCTTCGTCTGGAGCAGCATTATCAGCGCCCTCCAAACTCAGGTGGAAGTGAAGAAGCGCCGCCAGAACCTCAAGAGTTACCACGACTGCTTCATTGGCTCGGACGCAGTGGATGTTGTCTTCGCCCACCTCCTGCAGAACAAGTATTTTGGGGACGTGGATATCTCCCGGGCTAAGGTGGTGCGCGTGTGCCAAGCGCTGATGGACTGCAAAGTGTTCGAGGCCGTCTCCACCAGGGTCTTTGGCAAAGACAAGCGCTCCGTGTTTGAGGACAGCAGCTGCAGCCTCTACAGGTTCACAAACGCCTCCAACCAGCCTGAGCTTGAGAAGGATTACCAGCAGTGTGCCTCGCAGAGGTTAGTACGGGGAGGTGAAGAGAAATGATTTTCGAGAGGAAAATATTATGTGTTCTGGGGGAGAGAAAAGCAAACTTGTACGTTTAAGGGGTAAAAATAGATGCTGCATAGATGTTTGTGAAGATGTGGGTGGAAGACAGGTAGGAAAGAGCAATTTGAAGAGAGTAAACCACGCAGCCTACATGGCTGCTCGTTTTCTCTCTCTGTTGTCACCTCGCCTTGGGGGAGGGAGGTGAGAGGGTAGAAATTAAGTGCATTTACATACTGATCTAAATCAATGTAACCAGCTGGAATTCAGGTGCATCAGACAGGCTAATGCAACAGGGCAATCTTAGTCACTGCACATCTAGCTCTGGCATAAACCAGAGCTTCCAGGTGCCAATCCATGCACCTTCTAAGAAAAAAATGTTTTCTCCTTTCACCATCTTTGCTTTGCTACACTTCCAACTTATCTCCCTTTTTAGCTGTTTCTTTATGCATGTATGACTTGTTTCCAGGCAGGGTAGCAGGCTGTTCTGCTGTTCTGCTATTGCACTCCATCCTAGAACCAGAGGCAAGTGCAATGGTGAGGTTTTTTTGTTTCCCTGTCCCTTTAGGAGTGGGCAAAGAAATCCCTGATGCTAACTAACCCCACACAAAGCAGAATGTGTGGATGCCACTTTGCCACATAACCTCCCTTCAAAAGTTTTTGTGAAATGTTCATCTCTTCACCTACTCTGACATATTCTTACAAGAAACTACGTGGATGAATTTAATGCAGTAGTTTTAGCAATGTGCACTCTTGGAAATTGTAAATTATATTGACCCAAAATTCCTTATTTGACTGACATATTCATGTGA
Source organism: Geospiza fortis (assembly GCF_000277835.1). Taxonomy (NCBI): domain Eukaryota; kingdom Metazoa; phylum Chordata; class Aves; order Passeriformes; family Thraupidae; genus Geospiza; species Geospiza fortis. The sequence goes on along the minus strand of NW_005054487.1, from coordinate 1,170,875 downwards.
GTAGCAAATGTGAACTTGAGTGCATCAACCCTGATGAAAAAAGTAGAGGAACAGAGATTAAAAATATTTCCTTTGCCCTGCTTCTCCCCTCTCTCCCACTGGCTCTTGTTCTGTCCTAAAGCATACTGTCCCAAGTCTTTATTTAAAAAGAGAATTCATGGGAAATTAAAATCACTTTAATTATATGTGGTATTTAAAAATACTTCCATCACAAGAGCTGTTAAAGTAAGACTTAGAATATACTGAACAAACAGTCATTAAACAGGATTATTCCTGTTTTATTAGTGTAGAATGAAGGTGTTTTCCTTCTGGGCAGGGCGCAGATCCATTGGGTTACATTTCTTCATTTAGTCAAAGGAACAGCTCTGTCAATACATGCATATCCATGTCAAAGATAGTGGACATCAAAAAGCTATTGCAGTGCCCTAAAACAAAGAAGAGTTGGGAATTGAAATCACACAGCTGTGCTTGGAGGAACAGTAATTTTGTGGCTGGAGTGGTTCTGTTACATGCAAATAATTTTTGCAGGTATGATACGTTCTCCTGGATGACTTGGACAGAGGAAATTTCGAGGCAGGGGAGACAAGGGGGAATTATGTAAATATCTATACAGGAGAAACTTTTTGATCTTGGGACAGTTACCCATATCTGTATGTTGCATTATATATTTGGTTATCCATATATATGGTTATACATATATTTATATAAACTGGTTTTAATCTCAGATATGAGAACAGCACGTTGCTCTACAATACCCCATTCAAACCAGAAAGCTTGGAGGATCTTTGGGAAAACCTAAGTCTAAATCCTGCAAGCAGCCCTCAAGTAAACATCTCAGACAGCTTGTCCCGTCGAGGTAAGCCAGATAATGTCCCAGTCCTTGTCTGTGGGAGAGGGAAGGAACATCTACAGGACTGGGAAGACTTGTGCCCCTCAGGTTGGAGAGGGAGGCAAACTGACACTCGCAGTATTTTGGTTTGAACACCATGTCATGAAAAGGCAAATTATATTTGTTGCAGGCTTGCCTTTTGCCTTTTTATTTCATCAGACAAGAGGCATTATCTCTTGACTGAAATAAATCAGCGTTGACTTTTGTGGAGAAGAATACCCAATGTGTAGGGCTTGATTTGAGTTAGAAATATTCATAATACCCACTTACCTGCACTACTTGTGCTGGTTTTAGTCAGGGCAAATAGTCTGCTGTTAGCTGGAAGTGAATTGTGTATCTGCACATCCAGCACTCCTTCAGTATTGTGTGAAACTCTTCTTGACAATTCACTGCTTGTCTTTCAGACCAAACTATGATCTGATGTGTTTTTTCCTTTGGTTAAAATGCTAATGCATCCTAGAAACTGTGGTTTCATCACAGGGAAATACTCAAGGAAGCTGTGATAAGGAGAGTGTCACTGTTGTACTTTTTTTTCATCCCTTATCTAGAACAAAGATTGTTTGCAAATTAGAGCACAAAGAGTGTAAGGCACTTCAGATTTATTCGAAAAGCAGTTCTCCCACACTTGTAGCTAACTAAACAAATGGGTAATTCTTGCCTTTTTGTGGTGATAAAAGGCACTTCAAGCTGATAAGAGCCACATGCTTTGCTACTGCAAGTCTCTACTTCGCTAAAATCAATCTGTAAGGTTAGGCCCGATGGGAGGAAGGGGAGTTATCTTCCTTGGGATGAGTTTTTGCACATGCTGAGTCTCCCTGTGCTTTGTGTATCCACCTTTCCCAGTTATTAATGAAGTGTGGCAAGAACAAACAATTGCTCGCCTGCTGCAGCTGGTGGATCTCCCTCTGCTGGAGTCTCTGCTGGAGCACCAGGAGATCAGACCTCAGCTGCCAGAGCCCAGGAAGGCACCTGGATATGTCATCACCAGCAACTACCTGGACAGAGAGATCCTCAAGGCTTTCAGTGACTCTCAGTAAGAAATCATTCCTGTCCTCTGCAGCTCTGGAAATCTTTCTGCTTTCAGGGCAGTGTAAAGCACAGTTGGTCTTTGGGGGGATGTAGCAAATGCAGCAGTCTCAGTCTCAGCAGAAAGGATGTGAGCAGGTGCTTTTTCCCTGTTGGACTTGACTGGAATAAGTGGTAAATATCAATTGCTTGGTGAGAATGTCTGCTGAACACTGGGATGGTTTTTGAATGCAATGACAGTAGCTGGTGGTATTCAGAGGGGAAATTCTTTGTTGCGTTGAGGGAAGAATAGAGGGTTTGTAATCATCATGAAAGTTTTTCCTGGAGACATTGCTTGTGAGGAACTAGTTTAGTTTCTCCTACTGTATTCAAAGAGCTAAGAATGTTGAGCTTGAAACTGTGCATGGAGTTGAAAACATTCTCAGAAAAACTTGTACCAGTCTGAATCAGATCAAGGTTCATGTTTCTGTTTATCCAGCAATAATTGTGTCCTTATCTAATAGTAGAGGACATGACTGACTTTGGGTTTTACTGCTTGGGCCTGTTTACTTGTGGGTTACTAATTTTTCATCTTGATTAAATACATAACAAAGAGGCTTATGACTGTGATCTGCCTGAGTGTGTCAGGGGAAGTGCGTTGTGTGTGAATTTCCGATGGGCTTTAGTGCCCACACACGCAGTTTTCAGTGTGATGGAGGAACCAGTGTGCCTGCTCTCTGTGGAAAGCACTGCAGCCAGCTCTGAAGGGCACCCACAATTAAAGGTGCAAACCCAAACCCCTCTGTCTTCCAGGACAGACGAGTGGCTCTCTGCAGCAATTGATTGCTTGGAATATCTTCCTGATCATATGGTGGTGGATATTAGCAGGAACCTGCCTGATCAGCCAGACAAAGCAGATTCCTGGAAGCTGCTGCTGTTTGAAAACATTGGGAGGTACTACAGCCAAAAAAAGGAGCCACTCTTAAGCCATGCATCTGAAATTCATTTAGGAATTGCAGAGCTATTAGGTAAGTAAAACAGAGCTGTGTTCCAATGCTTATGTGAGATATGTACTGAGAAACTGAGTGTTTACCTCAGGAGCCGAGACTAAAAGCTGACTTCTACAAGTGTTTTTTTGTTTTGTTTTAGTTTTGTTTGGGGGTTTTATGTATGGCTGGGGTTTTTTTAAATGTCTAGTCATAAAGACTGTTCTTTGACATTTTGGTTCTTACTGTATGCAGTTCTGTAATCATTGTTCAGGTCTGTGTAGAATGGCTGTGAAACCAGAGTGTTATTATTTGGTACTAGCTGGTATCCATGGAAGTCAGATATCCATGGGAAATGAAATATAAATATAGCCTAATAGTAAATATTTAGGCTGTAAGAGCTAAACTGAAATCTGTAAATGCTTGGTACACCATTGACAACTTTTAGTTTTTTCATTTTTACTTGTTTTTAAATTTTGTTTGGACAGCATTTTAGAAAGCTTTTGATGTTTTAGTTCTCAACATTTTATCCCAGATCTCCTTATTTTTTATAAATTCTCTGCCTTGATTATTCTCCTTTTTTCATGTTAACTGGAATACTTTGCATTTATATCCCATTCTTCCTCTCTACATGATAAAGGATATTAGTACAGCCTACTTCATTTAAACAACTCACAGCTCTACAATGACTATTCTGCATAGTAAGGCAAATTAAAACTTAGCCAAGTTCTACAAAGTAGTTTGCAATTAACTCATCAAATCATCAAACTAGCCCATGTATCTAGGACATATTCCTCAGTTTTTTGAGGTCTTTATTACCACAAGCAGAGGTCGTTCTTTTTTTTTTTTTAATAGAACCATTTTTCTTTCTCAGTACTTCTCATCCCTTTTAAGATGGCTGAACTGTAATTGAACTTAATTACAAGGGAGCTTTAATGCCAGGCTGAAGGCCTGTGTGTGGGATGTTGTCAGAGGCTCTGCAAGCAGCTCTCCTCAGCCTGGGAGAGGTTTTTGGGAGAATGGATTGCTGTGTTTGGCAGGGTCTGTTTAGAGAGAAGGGCATCTCTTCGGTGGCTAATTCGGGTGTGCTTTATGGTAACATTTCTTTAACTGAATATGGCAATGGATCCCTTTCTCTCTCCCCAGTGAATGGGAAGATGGAGCAGTCTTTAGAAGCTGTTCAGCTCTATTTGAAGCTCCTAGACAGCCAAGTCAGGGAGGAGTTCAGGAGACTGCTGTACTTCATGGCTGTTGCAGCACATAATTCTGAGATCAAGCTACAGAAGGAGGTAAATCTGCATTCTTGATAATTGTTTTGCTCTTTCTGAAATCCAGATGGCCCAGGTACTGGTCAGAAAACACCTTTGTAGTTTAAATTTGTGACTACAGGAAAAGCCATGTCTCAGAAGAACAAAGGTGGTGCCCTTCCTATTGGGGGACTCTAACTCTCCTCTTCTGGTCATTATTTCCCTTTGTTCTTTAGAGTGACAACAGGATGGTTGTGAAAAGGACGTTCTCTAAAGCTATTATCAACAACAAAAACCTATCCAGAGGGAAAACTGACCTCCTGATCTTGTTCCTTGTGGACAACCAGAGAGATGTGTTGAAGGTAGGAGCTAGAAAATGGCCAGGTTTTGTTTATCTGAAAGTTCACGGAGAGCTTTCATGGAAAAGCTGCTGTTGCCTTGTGCTCTCTTTCTGTTCCAGATCCCAGGGGCGCTGCACAAAATGGTCAGCAATAAACTGCTGGCCCTGCAGAAGGGCCAGGATCCCAGCAAGATATCAGGTAACCCTTCCCACTGAGCTTTGTAATCTTGTCATGCCCCCAAATGACAAATGCAAAAAAAGTTTGTAACAATGGCTGGTGTGATCTAAAGGAGGGTGGGTCCCTGGAATCTCGAGGGTGGGTGGAGTGTGGTGATAATCCTCTCTCCTTTCCTTTCAGGTTATACCTTTTGCCAAAAGCTGGATGAGAGAGAGTATCGCTCCAACACAGAGAAGACCACAAAGGATGAGCTCTTCTCTCTATTGAAAGCTATTGATGAAGATTCAAAGCTCTCTGACAAAGAGAGAAAGAGGCTGCTAGATCAGTTTCATAGTAGTAATCCAAGTATTTTTATGCAGTATTTTGGAGACAGAGTTACTAATTATGTGTAAATATTGATTCCTTTGTATACCCCAGCAGTGAGAACACTAATATATTTGTAAATCTTTTATATTCATGTATCTACCTAATAAAGTTATTTTGTGGAAATTGATGGGATTTATGCAATTATTACCAATGCCAACAGTAACTGAGTTTGACCTTTATTTATAGTTTAGCTTTTTTTTTCATTGTTAATTGCTATAGGACCAAAATAATTCCTTTTCCTCCCCAAAAGCCAAGTACTCCCTCTATTTGAGTATTTGAGATGGAAGACACCATAAATGAAATCTCTCTGCCACCTTTTGCCCCAGCACTGAATTTTATGTTGCTGGTTTTTTATTTTTTTCGCCTAATTTGCCTTGGATTATGTGAGCATGACATAACATTTGATCTTTGACTCGCTGTGTGCTGGAGAGAGCTAAAAAACATGTTCTGCTAGATACTGCACAGCTTTTCTTCAGGCTTGCCAGCCAACTAACCCATGTGTGTGCTGAATTACTGTGCTGTTTTAAGCTCAAATGGCACCAGAGTGAGGAATTGGCTCTCCTGGGGTGGTGAAGTCAGTCTGGATTTTGAAGTCAGTCTGGCTTTGGTTGCCACAGGATGTACTGTCAGTGGCTGGTTATCTTCATCCCTGCAGGGTTTTGCTCTGTCTGTAACTCTTACTGATGTCACCAGCTGTAATTAGAAAAGTGCTAGAGCAAATGAAGGGCCTTTGGCTTTTCCCGTGGCATTTCTTCTTCATGGCTGGTCTACAGTGGAAATACCAAGATTTGCAACTCAGGCAACTGCAATCACATGTGTGTATATATATATATATATATATATAAAACATGATCAGATATCTAATTTTGACTCTTGTGGAGTTATCTTTGGAATGATATCACCAAAACTTCATTACAGCTGCTGTTGGGAAAAAAAATACCAACCAAATTTTGTTCAATTTAAAGTGTTGAGCTCTGTTCTTTTATTTAGGAGCAAAAACTGATTTAATTATGATAACAAAGTAGTAATAGCTGTTACAGTCACATGTGGTGAGCTGCTCTTAAAAAGCATCATCTTGTGTCAGACTCTCATGTCTCACTAACTAATGCTTCAGTGATTACTGGTGTCTGCTGCCAGGGGCCAGAGTGTTTCTCTGAAATGGAGCTGAAGGGCTTGGTGTGCAACAGGACAATGTTTTACTGTGTCCTGATGGGGGATGCAAGACAAAAATGTAAAAAGCTTTTTCTAGTTTATTAGAAAGGACTTCTAAAAATAATCAGTTCCTGAAACCTAGCAGGGAAGCACAAGCCTTTATAGTAGTTATAGTTCTTAGTTTTAACAGAAAGGTTTTCATTATGAACCCACTTCCTCAGAAAAATTTGCCTTAAAATGCGGGAGTGGAAATCCTAAGTTGGTGGTGGTGTTGGATTGGTTTGCTCTTCAGCAGAAGTATTTTCCCTTTCCACCTCCTGCCTGCTGTAACATCTCGGTCAGGAGGATGAGACTGCTGTCTGAGCTGCTGTCCGTGGGCATCGCCTGCTGCAGTCCCGAGTCACGGCGCTGGCCCCGGTGCCAGCTTGGGTCGGGCTACGGAAAAGCAGCCCAGGGCACTCAAAGGTGGGCACAGGGCAGGGTCAGCAAGCTCCTTGCTCTTTTTGGGGTGATTTATGGAATCTGAGTACCTCAGACTCCACTGTGGAGGAGCTGGCGGTCACTCTGTGACCTATAGAAGGACAGCAAGGGCAATCCAAGACCGCGTTCCCTGCTTGCTGAGGGGTTGATCTGAACCAGCGCTGTGTGATGGGGCAGACCCCGATCTATCCATCCCCCCATCGATGTCGGGCTGAGCGGGGCTCTGCCTGGGCTGCGGAGCCGCTCCTCGGCGCCGTTCGTGCCCCGGTGCCGAGCAGCGGCCCCTCAGCCGCGGGGCGCTCGCTCCGCCCCGGAGCC
>NW_005054487.1:1140372-1163456 GCF_000277835.1 Geospiza fortis | reverse complement strand
TGAGGGAAAGCAGCTGTGCTGTGCCCAGGGAACAGGGGAAAGGCAGAGTTCAGCGCTGGGGAAAGAGCCGGGAGTGCTGGGCCGCGGCTCAGCGCGGCTCTGGGGCCTGCCGCAGACTGTGGGGACAGCGCTGGGAGCCAGGAGCTGCTGCTCCAGCCCTGTGTGTGCTCCAGGGCAGCCCAGTGAAGTTTATTTTATTTAGTGCCTGTCCTGTGTGTGCTCCCGGGCAGCACAGTGAAGTTTATTTCATGCCGGCCCTCCCTGTGTGTGCTCCAGGGCAGCACAGTGAAGTTTATTTTATTTAGTGCCCACCCTGTGTGTGCTCCAGGGCAGCACAGTGAAGTTTATTTCGTGCAGGTGCCCATCACATGGTTTGAGGAGCTGTAATGAAATGAAGCTGTGGAAAATGTTTTGTTTAGATTTTAATTTGTTGTGTTTTTCTTCTTGCGTTTGTGTTCTCATTCAAAATAAATGTGAGGGAAGTGGCAGGAAGTGGAGTTTGCTCTGTTAAGAGTTGGAATTGTTTCTGTGAAAGGAGGGATGACGGTCATGCTTCTGCAAGAGGTATTGTCAAGCTTATTTACCCAGTGGAAAGAGGATGTGTTCTAGATGTGATCTGGCAATAACAGCAGTAATCCATCAGAAAAGAGCAGACTATTGCAAACTAAACAACTGAACCAACAAGTGTGCCTGTTTACATCATCTGCTGAGCAGTCATTTGGTAGAATGGCCCAGGAGTTCTAATACCTGCCCTCCATAGCTGAAATGGGATTTTCTAAAACAAATGGTAATTAAATGAAATTTGGGCTGGGTTGGAAACTGTGGCTCTTGAGCTGCCATTTTATGGAAGGCAACGCTTTAGGGTGTAGTCTGCATGGTAGGAATGATGGCCTGCTGGGCAAAGCTGGGGCTAGGAAGCATCAGACTGATGATCTTGTCCCTGTCATTTATCTTCTGTGAGTCCTCAAGCAGCTGAACTGAAACCTCAGCTTCCTCTATGAGATTTATTGTTTTTCTCTGCTTTTCTCAGGGTAGCGAGGATAACATGCAGTGAGAGGTTGCAGGGCACTAGGAATTGTTGTGTGCATTAAAGACTTAAGTGGGGCTTGGTTGAATTATCTTTGTGGTTCAGGTTTGACTTCAGGAGAATGCTTTGTGGAAGAGAATGGATGGGAAGAACGATCATCTAGTCTGGAATGAGTGTGGAAACCTATATGATAATGCTTTTATCCTAGCCAAATTCAACAACAGGTTTCTCTCTCTCTCTCTCTCTCTCTTTACCCAGTGCTATTTTATATTTGATATTGCTATGCTCTTTCCTGTGAGCAGCCCTTTTATTAACAGAGCTCCTCACCCTCCATCTAGAGGTGGAGTGAGTCTGGCAGTACCTGTACTGATGCCTGTGTGCCAAGGGTGTTCTCCTATGTTATTCATCCCAAGCTTTCATGCTGTTTTCTCTTCTGAAATAGAAATGACACAGTGCTGTGGGCAATGTGTTGCATGCTGTTGTCTCTCGTGCATCGAGCAAGATGATGATCCTGAGTCATTGCTGTAGAGCAAAGCTGTTCCTTCCATGCCCTGAGCTTTCCAGCTGTCCCAAGGAATCACACTGTGCAATCAATTTAAGCACCGGTGGAGCGGGGTTAGTTATTACAGCTGTTGTATGAAAATAAATCTCAGTGCTGCATTTTATATTCCTACACTGTTGCTTGCTTCTGCTGCATCCTCTTCGGCGTAGTTTTTGATGCTGTATTTTCTCTCAGTGGCTGTGAGGTGCCTCTGGAGACTTTCTCTTGCTGAGAACTTGGTTTATTTCAAAATGTGAAAGTGGAGATGGGGGGGTACTAGCAGAAAGAGGAAATTGTTATTTTTCCAGGAGCTTTCTTTTATTTTGAAAGCAGGCTCTTCCTGACTCCCACTTCACAGAACATCTCAGTTATTTAATTTAGAGACATCATATGCTCTCTGAGAGATTTCTGTGAAATTAAAGCCTAGGCAGCAGCTTCCTGTGTGATGGTTTTCAATGTGGATGTAGAAATGACATTCTTGATAGGGAAATCTGAGAATGAAATAAGTGAAGATGAGGAACCAAGTGAGACTTGGTTTTCTATGGTAATTTTTTCAGTGTAACTTTGGGTACCCTGCAGGTGTCTGCAATGTGATATAAATGTCCTTTAATATGTAGTGTCTAATAAACCAAGATTTTAATTACAAAAGCTATTCTTTGCTGTCTTAATTTTAAAAACCCAGACAACTGTGATATTTTATGCATAAACCAGGGCTCTTAAATGTAATGAAAATATGGGAATAGAATTTTATATTAATTTCTTTCTAGTTCTTTTGCTGCTTCTTAATGCTTTTGGATGGCTCAGAGGGAAGTTTTTAAGCTGTGAGCAGTTGGGGCAGACCATAGTTCAGGGATATGTTATGTTCAGGAAGATTTATTGCTGTGTAGTAAGGAAATGTTGCCTCATAATCTTTTGTAAAACATGTGTGTGGCGTTGTTCTGTAGGTGTTTTTGTTGTTCTCTTAAGAGCAGTGCTAGGAAAGAAAGTAGTATATTTTTCTCTCATCTGTATCATTATGGCAAGGGAACAGTTTGAGATTTTTGAGAACTGACTAGGACTGCAGATTAAATAAATGGTAGCTGTGTTGAAAGCATCCCATTTTGTGGAAGATGGGAAGTGAGTCACTGAGTCCAGGTCCCCTGCCATTATGGGGATGACATCATATAACTCCTCATAAGAATTCTTTCATTCTTAATTTTTTTTCTTAATCAAGAGGACTCTTGGTTATGTTTACCCTCTCAGCCATGTCAGAAAATGCTTATTCATTCTCTTTTTCATATTTTTTCTTTTTGTAAAGAACCAACTGAAAATGTCTCAGAATCCTGACAAGCTAAATTCAAGTGAAGAAAAGTTGAGTGCTTTGGAGGAGGATGAGGAGGAGAGCTTGGACAACTCGGATCAGTCTGTCCGGAAAAGAATACGACAGAGTGCTCCAGGATCCCACAGAGGTGATACACCCAAGTGTAAGCAAAACTGCTTTATGAAATACACCAAAAAAACCTAAATTCTGTAATTGTTGTTGGGGGCAATCCTAGTGTTTTGTAGCATTCTGTGCAAGTTGGACTGTCTTGCAATTCACTGTGACTCTTGATGTTATGCCTTGAAATGGTAACACTTTTCTCCCTGTTTTCTTTTTATTTCCCTAATTGTACACACAGTGTGTACATTTTCTTAATAGTACACAATGACCACATTGCTCTGAGCCACGTGTATCCTAAATATCCTGGTGTGTTTGTGCTCTTGGAACGGATGAACACCACCCCAGTGTGTTCCAGCTAAACTGACTCTGCTGTTTGCCTTTTGAGCTGAACCTTCTGCATTGCTGCAGCCCCTGTTCCCACTGCAGGGCAGAAAAGGCTGTTATCAACAAAGGGATGTCCTGTCAGCCCCCTCACAAAATAAATGGAAACTTATATGTTTAATCCTAATGCTACTTCCACATAAGCTGGACTGCATATTTTTCCTAAGGCATATTTTTCTTTGCCATTCTGCTTTTAACGTGAAGGTCTGGATGCAATATGGGAGCCAATATTGTTTCCAAATCTGTAGATAAAACCAAGGGGAAGTTTTTTTTTGGCTCCAGGGATTCAATTCAAAGAAGCAGAAGTGCTCAGGCTTCTATATTTCTGTAGGGAGTAACATTTTGTTTGTTGCATTCTTTTTATTTTTTGGTTGTGTTCAGTGTGGTGTTACTCAGAGGAGATAAGTTCTGAGGGAGTTTCTGTTCCCAGGCCTTGCTGGTTGCCTGGTGGGAAATGGGGTGTTTGTATGGAGAGAGACCCTGAACATGTGGAAGGAAAAAGCGTGGCACAGTCTAGCCCTGCACTGTACCACAAAGAGGTGGTTTGATCTCAAGCCCTTCCCTCCTATAAGGGAGCAAGTATGAGAATGAAGTGATGTGATTTAGGAGCAATCTTTGGCCAATGAAAGAGTCTTAGCTCTTAGAGCCCCCAGTGCTGGAGTGAAGTCATTTGGCACTCGGACAAGCACTGTCTGCTGGTTCTTCTCAGAATATCAATCCTGTCTGCTGGTTCTTCTCAGAATATCAATCCTTGCTGTGTTCCCAGAGTCACTGTGCAAGGTTCAGCTCCAAGCAGAAGGAAAGAAGGATTTAGGAGGGCTGCATGAAAAGAGCAAGCTACTGATGAAAAACAAGCACATTGGAACCCTACTGTATGAACTCAGAAAAGCTCTGCATGGCAGACAAGTGATGGACACTTCCTTTTGAAGGACCTTTTCTGTGTAATTGCCTAAGTCCAATCAACATGGATTATCAAATGAGATTGTCGTAGTTTGCCTGAAACATTTCTCAGGGAGCTCAGCCTCTGGAGATCCCTGCTTGGTTTCTTTCCCTTTTGGGATTAGTATGTTGCTCCCATGCCTGTAGCTGAAGTGAAAGAGCTAGAGAATGGAATGGATCCATCAGGGCACCAACCCTGTCACCCAGTCTGAGGCTGCTGGCCCATCCTGCTCGCTCCCAAATGCCTGCCAGGGGAAGAGCTCTTAAGCATTGATGCTGCTGTTCTCTGTTGTTTGAGTAATGGCCTCTGGGGGAAAAAAAAAAGGGTTTGGAGGAGTGCCATTGGCATTGGAAGTAGTGAGAATAATTAGCTACTGGTGTGCTGCTGCTTAACAGGGATGGTGATTGTTTGTTGACTGCTTTCATGATGAAATCACTTCCTTGAAAAATGTAAAGCTGAAATGGCAATATCTGCACAATGCTTGTGGAAGTAGTATGGTGAAAACGCTGCTGTTTGCAATTATTTCTTCCTACAATGTGGAGAAAGATTCCAAGATGCTCTTAAGCCATCCTAAAGAAGTATTGGTTTGTGTGGGGGGTTTTGTTTGGAGGTGGTTTTTAAAGGAGCTTGATAGAAGCAATTGACATATTGAGCCCAGAATATCAACTGGGATCCACTCCTTGGTTTTTTGAAATACTCCAAACATGTGCCATCCACCAGATGGGAAAGGAAGGGAAGGAAAGGAAAAAAATCTTCAGCTGCTGCTGTCATTTGACCCTGTGTACTGTCAATAAGGTGGAAAGGGTCCAAAAGACTCTTTCTGCAGGCTTTTGTTGAGAGCTGTCTGACAGTGTAATTGATGTTGCAGCCAGTCCCTCTCGGCCTGTGTCCATAGAAGAGCTCATGGAGACAGCAAAGGGAGTCACCAACATGGCACTGGCACATGAAATTGTGGTGAATGGAGACTTCCAGATAAAGCCAGCTGAACTGCCAGAACACAGGTAAGGTTGGTACCAAATACTAAATAAAATTGTGTTTGTAGAACTGCAGAGCAGCTCTGGGGCTTCAGGTAAAGGCTCTGGCTGGTGCCTTGCCTGGGAGGAAGTAGGAAAGAATATAAGAAGAAGGTGGTAACTGTGCAGTTCTGCTTCCCCAGATGTGTGTGTGTGAAAGGAGAACCTCTTGGATTAATTGGAGATGTGTGGTGCAAACCCCAGAGTGCTGTGGTTTCTGTTGTGTCCCCTTGTCCCAGGACTCAGAGGCTGCAGCCTTCCCAGCACCCCAGGCTGGCTGCAGATGTAGGTAGTGCTTTGAGCAATTTTTAAGCTTTCATTGCCTGTTGGGAGTAAGAGGAAACTGGTTATTTTAGCTTTTCCTGTCTGTTTCTTCAGGCATATTTTGGGAAGAGATTCCTGTGTTTTATTAGGTTGCTCGTTTCAAGTTGGAAGCCTTTCCTTCTCTGTGTGAGTCTGCAGTAATTGTGTGCCCTGCTGAGAGAGGAGAGGGAGAGCAGAGGAAGCTTCATCTTCTGTTTTTCTCTCTCTCACACACAGTGAGGTGTGGCTGACAGCCTCCTGGCTTGATTTGGGACAGGGGGTGCATATTTCATGGAGGGAACTTCGTCTCCACTGGGGCCAGTGTTGAAGTTACACCCAGTGTGAACAGGAACTGTCACTATTTTGAATTCGGAATTGGTACTGAAGCAGTGGAATTAATTTATTTTTTGTATACAGACTGATCTGGGCCTTTATCTCAGAGTAGGTGCAGTACTTATGTAGTGAAACCCAAGATTTGGTGTCTGGGAAGTTACTTAATTTCTGCTAGGTTTACTACTGGATTTTGTGTAGTGGAATTGATTTTACTTAGTGGGGCCTTTAAAAGGAACATGAATACTGGTCTTTTGAAGACAAAATGTAATTTTTGGTATTTTTGTTTTGGTCCAGTTTTCTAGATGTAGCATGTGATAAATACTTTGAAGGGTTTTACTTTGTAGCCACCTTTGCTGGTGTGTAACCTCGTATTAGGACATAAACTATTCCAAATCCTGTGTCCAGTTTTTCTTGCTTTTCTGAGTAACTTTAAATGATGGATCTCTGTTAATCATCATATCATTATTACTACATTGTATTCATATTATTACATGCTGTGCTTCAGGAGCTGCAGGTTATCTTTGTAAGGTGGTGCAGAGACCACTAATCATTCTTTTTAACATGTTTATTCACAGCTTAGAGAAGAAAGTCAGAGATATTGTGCATAAAGCTTTCTGGGACTGTCTGGATGCTCAGCTGAAGGAAGATCCCCCAACATATGATCATGCAATTAAGTTATTGGGAGAAATTAAAGAGGTAAGATGATGTGATATGAAGGGAAATGATTGAATTTGAGTAGCTGCACTGATATGAATGAGCAAAAGTGGTTGGAGTTTGGCTTTCATAAAAAATCCTCTTGTTCTTTTGCACTACTGTATCACTGTGAACATATACAAGCTGTATAATCCTAGAGGAGAAATTTGAATATAAAACCGAATGCAAAACCATGTGAGGTGATTAACAGGTAAACAATGCCAGTTCCATAATTGCAAGCTTCCTTCATGTTGTGGCACTGGTATTAGTTATGGAATCAGTGAGATCCTCCAGCTCTGGGCTGATAAAACCAAACACAACAGTCTGAAGTGTGATCTGTGCCACAGAAGGTTTGCCACTTAGTAACTTCAGTATCACCCAGTGTGAGGTGAAACACTTGGAGTTGGTGAAGGGTTGGTTTAAAAATTAAAAAAAAAAAATCAATTATTTATTGTTTAGATAAGAATCCCTGGTAGTGTTCAAGGCCAGGCTGGATGGGGCATTAAGGGGTTTTTAACTAGGTGATATTTAAGGTCTCTCCTGGCCCAAACCATTTTCTGATTCTATAATTCTGTGAGAGGTGGTTCAGTAACTCTTTGGATCCTTGTGGTCTTTGATGTAGAACTAATGCACTGTTAACTTTCCATTTCAGAGTCTTCTGTCGTTCTTGTTGCCTGGTCATACTAGACTGAGAAGCCAGATTACAGAAGTTCTTGACCTGGATTTGATAAAACAGGAGGCAGAGAATGGGGCCCTTGACATTTCTAAGTTGGTCAAATTTGTTATTGGGATGATGGGGACTCTCTGTGCTCCAGCTCGAGATGAAGACATTAAGAAACTGAAAGATATTAATGACATAGTTCCTCTTTTCAGGTACTGAAATGTATTTATTAGTCATGTTCAGAGTCCCTTCAATAATTTTAGAAGTGGAGGGGGCAACTTGAAACTCCTAGAAAGAAGAGTATTAGGGAAAAGGGTATAGCTGTGGGTGTGAAGGGGAAGGATGCTCCAGGAGTCATTAACAAGGGCCATGTCTGATCTGGTGAGTTGGAGTATTTGTCTGGCTCCTGCATGTCACTGAAGGACATTTGCTTAAATGTCAAATGGAAATAAGCTCTAAGGTAGCAGATGAATAATCAGTTTGTATCAGAATTGAATGTCTACAGCAGAAGGTGAAAAAAGCACACAGGGGCTTAGGGGAAAAGCATTACTGGTTTCCAACCAGTTTGTCCTTTCCTCTCAGTTGGAGCTCTCTTTACCCCAGTCCCTGTGGAATTCCCTGTCAGCTCTAAAGGGAGTGTGTGTTCCACATCTGGGAGCATGCAGGCTTCTGCTTTGCCACCATGTTCTCATGGAACAGCTCAAGGTCTCAGTAGTTGGGAGAAGCTTCATTAACCTTGCTGTTTTCTGATTTGAAAAGCTTCCAGGAGTTCAGGATTGACTTGGCAGAAATATTGCCGGCAGGAATTAGGTTGCTTTGAAATGAAAGTGTTTTTCTTTGGTGTTTGTTTGTTTGTTTTTTTCTTTTTTGCCCCTTGGGTCTGATTATTCACTTCCCACTGAGGCTGGCTTTCCAGGCTGCCAATAGCCATGGCATGCAAGGAAAACCAGATATCTTTTCATATACAATACTGCACATCCTGAGAGATACAATCTGTGGAGCTAGTGAAGTTAATTCCATGAAAGCTTTTTTACAGGAGAGCAAGATTTGTTTCCCACTTGGAAGAGGCACATGCATGCATGTACATGCTTGCTCCAGCTTTCTCTGTCTCATGCTCTGAAGTTGTTAAGCTGTTACTGTTTCCCATGCATGTTTTTGCTCTTTCTTTAGACAACCTGTAATAAATCTTGTAAACAGCACCTCTGAAACATCTGCAGCCTCGAATAACTTTTTCTGTTTGTTTGTTTAGAGCAATTTTCTCTGTATTAGACCTAATGAAAATGGATATGGCAAACTTCGCTGTCAGTAGTATTAGGCCAAAATTAATGCAGCAGTCTGCTGAATATGAAAGAAAGAAGTTTCAGGAGTTTCTTGAGAAACAGCCAAGTATGACTTTGTTCCTTTCTTTCTTCCCCCCCGACCTCCCAGTAAACTGCGTGTCTTTGCTTGTAGATCATGAAAAGAACTCAGATATTTTTATAAGTTCTAGAATTCATATGGTAAATGACATTTTGGGGCTTGTGCGCCAAAACTGTGGTTAGAAAAAGCCTGCCAGAACAATAGTTGTGCCCTTGGTACATTCAGTTTTATTTCAGTACAGTGTAGGGCATGATTACCCAGCATCATCTCACCTCTGATTTCCTGTAGCTGTGTGGTTTTGTTTAGATGTTCTGCTTGATGCAATAAATGAAATGCATGTCATACCTGATATCATGGGCATTAGTCATAGTAACTAATGGGATTGTTTGGAAATTATTGGTGGAAGAACCTAACTGTGAAAAGGAATTTTCTCAACAAGATTTTTTTCCCCTGCTCTTCCAGATTCTTTAGACCTTGTCACAAAGTGGTTGCAAGAAGCAGCAGATGATCTTGCAAAGCTGGGACATGAAATGTTGCCTCCCCACTGCAATGATGGTGCCACTGGTGGAGCTTCTGCCTTGTGCTTCACTGCTGTACAAAATCAGGCCTATCTGAAGCTTCTGAAGTGGGATCACGTGAACAGGCCTTTTCCAGAAGTAGGTATTTAACAGAAAAGTTGGTTTTGTGCTTGTTCCACTCCTCTAGTTCCAGCACACAGCAGAAGCTGTTTGGATTTTTGGCCTGGCAACGCATACAGTGCTAAACCATAGATCTCTGACTGGGAGATGGGGCAGCTCTAACTTGTGTCTCAGTGCTGAAAGCTGCTTAGCTGGGGGAGAGGAGCCAGTGCTTCTCACTGTGCTCCTGTTGCTGGCCTGCTGTTCCCTTTGCTGACCCTTCCCAGCCCTGCAGACTGACTCCCTGCTCTGCTGGCTCCCTCCCTGCAGACGCTGCTGATGGACCAGACACGCTTCCTGGAGATGCAGCTGGAGCTGGAGCAGCTGCTGGTGGTGGGGACAGTGCTGCTGGTCACGTTCAGTGCAGCAGGCCCAGCGCTCATCGACGTGCCTGGCTTCGCCGACAGGATCAAAACCATCGTCAAGGTGCTGCTGACAGGAATGCATCTCCCGTGAGTACAGCACAGCAACCCTGCTCTCAGGGCAGCTGGAGCTCTCCTGGCACCCTGGGAAATGATCAGCTTCAGCCACTTTCTGGCTGTGGACTGCAGGAAATGCAGGCTTTCTATGAGTCCAGTTTTCCTTCAGCTAACTCACACAGAGCTGTCTTTCCTTAATCTGCTCTTTCATGGTTTGTACAAGCTGCTCTTCTTAGAGTGTGTTTTCCATGGAGGATAGGAGAGTGCCAGCAGCTGCCCCTGCTCAGAGTTTGGGCCACGCTCCCCAAAAACCTGGGAGATAAAAATCTATGGAACTAGTGAAGTTCATTCTATGGGAGCTTTTTTACAGGAGAGGAAGATTTGTTTCCCACTTGAGTGTGGCACAGTGAGCTCCCTGCAGATTCAGTGATTACACCTCTAGGTTTTGCTTTAGTCAGAGCTGTCCTCAGGCAGAAAGTCAGTTCTTATGTGTATGGATTGTTCAGGCTTGAAGTCTTGAATGTGTTCCTACTTCCTTGCTTTAGATCTCAGCTTTATTTTTCATGTATATATAACTGGATTAATCTTTATAATTGGCTTTATCTGCATTAGGCTTTTCTCACTACATTTGATAAGTCAGGCAAATCTAATTGAATGATTTATTTTTAAAAAGTGGGCAAACAGTGGGTAACTAATACAGTTGTGCTGTACCTCATGTTTTCTAGCTCCTTTAACCTGAAGGAATCCCTGGCCACCGTGGGTGAGAAGGTGTGTGCTGAGGTGAACAGCTGCCTTTCCCAGCATGGCTTTACCCCTTTCTCAGCTGAGAGAGAGGCTGTGCTGAAGGGGCAGATCCAGGCAGTGGCCAGCCCAGATAACTCCATCTCCAAGCTCGTAGGTAGGTCTGGAGAGTGCTCTGCTCTGCCTGTCTGTGGAGCTGGGGCTGTTCCCTGTTGTTTTCCCATTGTTTCCATGTTGTCTTTCCAACTTGCTGACCACGTTCAGGCTTGTTGCATTTCACATGAGGTGACGCTGTTTCTAATTCACCATCTCTTCTGCAAACAAACCAAACCCCTTTTTTTCCAGATTCTCGAATTCAGAAGTTTCTGGAGAATTATCTTGCATCCAGTCACCAGAAATCATTGCCTGCCATTCCTGGAGGATTAGGCCCCATTCAGAGGGAGCTGGAGGAGATTGCTGCCAAGTACATTCGTCTTGTCAACTACAACAGAATGGTCTTCAGCCCTTACTATGATGCAGTCCTTGGCAAAATACTGACTAAGGAAGAATCCCAAATTGTAGGGAAGTCAGAAGAATCATAAAACCAATCTGTGTGCTATCACTACAGTATTGTCAGCTATTAAATAAAACTTGTACCAATATTTGTCTAGGAAAACAGCTTTCCGTGTAAATACTGGTTCCTTTTAACCCACGAGTGCTGACTGGTGAGGGAAACAGAGGAGATGCCAAAAGGGTTCTGAGGTAAAATATGAGAGATGAATTTCTAATATAATTATGCAACCTGGGGAAGGGGATATCATAGGAGTTTTCTGGCTGCAATGTTTAGATTTTTGAGCTGGTGATAGGTAGGGCAAGTTTAAGAACCAAACTTTGTATTTAAGTGGCTCATTTCAGGGCATTTAACTCTTAATTTACAGTGAACTTAGTTTAATTTATCCAGAGCTGATTAGCAATGGTTCTTCCCAGAAGGGGTGAATTTTTTTTTTTAATCTTAAAGAATTAATTAAGTTAAAATTCTAAAGATGAACTTTACCAGACAAAACACCAAGCCAAGCAGCACTTTACTATAACTTTATGGTGAGTATGGCTTACTAGTTTTTTCTGTATTTTACTGCATTTTTAATAGCATTTTTTTGCTGTTTACCTGCAGATGTTACAAAACATAATATATTTTTGTAGCAAATTTTCTGGTTATTGGGTAACTGTCCTCTGCTATGTACAGTACTCCCAGAGGTGGCAATCTTATAGATTGCAGCTGTATTTATATCTTGTAAAGATTTCAGAAAGGGCAGAGCTAAAAGTTTTGATAAAAGTGGCATTTCTTACCTTTTTTTTTTCCTAGCAATTTACTCCTTTTTAGGTGAAATACTAATTTTAAAGTAAATTCTCATTTGCAGAAGGTGGATTTAAAGTGTGTGAAACTTCAAGTTGAAAATTTTGGGCTTTTTTAAAAACTACAACAGGGGATGGTTGCATATTCAATCATGTCTTCAAAAATATCTTGTGCAGAGCACTGTGGGCAGTATAAGTGGTTTTAATGTACTGTGAGAGGTGAATGGTTTGATGTTAGTTTGAATATACAGGGAATCTTTTAGTAGATTTTTTTCACTTTCTAGATGTGTTCTTGAAACTTAGAATATTTGTAGGTCTCGAATTTAGTAAGCTACATGTTGTATAGAGGAGAAGAGCCCAGTGATCTTACATTGCAATCTCAGGCTCAGCTGGGAGGTAAGTGAAATTTTCCTCTGGTTGAGCACAACTGTGTATTACAGTAATCAATATTTGATGGTTTTGTGAAAGCAAAGTTTGTAGTTACTCACAGTAAGTGGCCCAAGTATGAGGTTGTCCAAACCAGAACGTGCTGACTTTAAAAAAAAACAACAAGGTAGGTGAAATAAATGATTGAAGGGCCCTTGTATTGCCAACAGGCAGGTTAATTTAGGAATCAGCCAAGCAGAACTTGCAGAAGCACTTGATTGTGATCCACTGTTGATGCTTCCCTTGCCAGTTTCCTTTGAATGCCAGTGTGGATGAAGCTGCGCCAACTTTGTGTTTGGAGGGGGATGGAAGAAATAAGACCTTTTTTTCTATAGTAGCCTATGCAACTCTAAACCAAATCTTTTCTCATTGATTACAAAGCCCCTTCCCCAAGGGAAAAACCCAGCAAAACCCTGTGAGAGAGATTACATCAGCTCAGACAAGTGATTTTTCTCTTGGCCAAATGAATGTCTGTCTTTGAATCCTTCTTTGAGAACTCAAAAATGAGGTTGGTTAGCCAGAAAAAAAAAAGGGTTCTGAGTAGGATCTATTTCACTCTTTGGATCAGCAAAAGATTCTACAGAGGCCTTCAAGGCTGCTGCCTCAGCTTGCTGGGCTTTGCTATTAGAGCAGGCTCTGCTCACATCACAGCCTGAAGCTCTGCAGCTGCACCAGCTCCCTCAGCCTGTGCTCAGGGAGCTACCAGAGCCACCACTGCTGGACATGATAGCACCAGGATAGATAAGCAAGGCACAGCTGTTTCCATTTTCCTGAATGAGAGCTGCACAGGTTAGGAATTGCTGCTGTTGTTTTATCATTCAGTCCTGCCTAGGAGCTGCCTTTAGAGGCACAGGGTTAGGTGAGGTACAGGACGAGCTCGAGGGTGTGGGGAGGAGCATCATGGCACAAAGAAAAGCCCTTGAAAGGTGTGTGACTGATGGCAGGGTGCAGGGCACTGCTCTGGCAGTGGATAAAACCCTCACTGAGGAGATGGCTGCTCGCAGGGCCCACAGGGAATCCCAGCTCTCCTCACAGGATGGGTTTGATCCGAAGCCTTTGTGTAGCAGAAAGATTCTAGCATGAGGGAACAGTGCAGTACTCACCTGGCTCCAGTCTCACCTCCAGGGCCCACACAAAGGAACAAATGCCCCTGGCACAGGTGTTGGGGACCTTTCAACAGGAAAGACCTAAAGGAACTGCAGTAACTTCCCACAGGTGCAAGGTAATGATTCTCCCAGGTTGTTCTGTTTAAGGAGAGTGTTTGACAAACATCTCTACATCCTCTCGAAAAACAGGGAGCTGCAATTGAGTGGCAAAGCAAGGAGGACACTCCAGAATGGCCAAAGCCAGCCCCATCTCCAGGGGCAGGTGCTGCTTCCCCCTTGCCCTGGCAGAGGAGCTCTGGGGCAGCTGTGCTGGGCTGGGAATGGCTCTGACTGCCCTCTAGTCCAAGGGGTTCTTAGGATCTTATCAGAGTCAATCTTATCACAGCCAATTCTAAGTGAAAAGCTGAAGTAGGCATAGAAACTGCTTGGAAAGCTCACATAGTGTTTCTTTAGCTTGTTTGAAGATAATAAGTGCAACGATGTAGCTGATAATTAACGTTTAGCTTTGTGCATTACGTGGAAGAGCAGTGCAGGTATCCAGGACCAGGCTGTGTGAGCCAGTGCTCCTGGCCTACCCACACTGAGCTGAGTTAGTCTTACAATGCTGTCTTCTTCAAACAGTCCTGGAATTACAAGCCAAAGTGTGCTGTATCCTGTAGAAAATGGAAACCAAGCTCCATTCTAATATGTATGCTCTGATCAATTTCCTGTGACGGTATAATTAGCATTGCTTTTGAAGTGGCTGAGTAATATTTAAGAAGTACCTTGTTGTGTTTGAATAAAACCAGAATGAGGCATGATGTTATGGATATCCTTTTATTTTAAAGGAATGGTCTTTTGTTGTCATTTTAAATTTTCAACTACAAAACAGATTCCTTACGTTCTGCCATAAATAAAAACGAACAATAAGGCAGGACACTACATGAACAAACTGAGAACAACTGTTTTCCAGAAAATGTGAATTAAAAATGCTTCACAAGTATAAGCCATCCAGTTTTTAAAATAAAACTGTTGAAAACCCACAAGAGTTCAAGTGGTAGATGTGTACACCCTTGAAGAACAAAATACAGTTTTGACATTTTGCACTTTTGGTTTTGAAAACCGAGTTTTGTTCAGAGCACATTCTAAGGTTGTTCGGGCTGTTTTCAGATCAAGAACCATATGGGAGAAGAGGCACCACAGTAACAAAACCATGTTCAAGGATTTTTTTGTTTGCAGCTGTCCCTTTTAAATGCTTGACTTTTAAGAGACTGATTCAATGCAAGTCTTTGTCTGTCACAGCAGAACTCCAAACTCGTTTCACCGGATTCTCTTTTGCTGTCGTGCTCTGTAAATGTCATGTACGGGGGGAACTACAGATCCTTTCTCCTCATCATCATCAGAATCCTCATGTGATCTCTTCACAGTCTTGTTGAGAATGGTGTTGTTTTCCACAGGTCCATTGCCTTCCACAGCTATCTCAGGCAGGCCGCCCGTGATTATCCGTACGGCTTCGTCAACAGCTTCAGAGAGAGACACAGAGGCACTCAGGGGGGAGCTCAGAGCCTGCCCAGCACCCAGCACCCCAGCAGGGACACCCACAGACACCCTGGGGACACTTCTGCAGCATGAGGCACTTTTCCTGCCCTGTTTTACAAATATTAACCCTTGGCTGTCTGAAACTCTGAGCTGTGGTGAGCACCAGTTACAAAGGAAATGCTGCTGCTCCAGCTCGAGCCCTCCCTTTCCACAGCAATTGAGGTCATTTGAGAGCTGCAGTAAAACAGGAAAGCCTTTTGGGAATCAGGGTAACTAGTTCATGATTCACAAGAGAGGCTGCAGAACAAGTCAGTTTCTGCTTCTCAACAGAGGAAGCCTCAAAAATACCCTGTATAATTTAAATAGATATTTTAGTTTCACTCAAAGAAATTAAATACTACATTTCTTTCTTGAAGATATTATCATCTGCTGTAGTATCTGTGCTGTTTCTCTGTTCCAGAACCCTCCTTCCCTTTGCAAGAGCTCAGAAAGCTGCCTGCAGCTTGTGCCCAGGCACTGCAACAACATGCACTCAGAGTTATCCCTCACTATGCTGCAAATTTGTAATTTCATGTTGCAGCTGCAATGCTGCTGGAAATGCTGCCTTTAAAGGGTATTCTCAAAATCTTAATTTCTTTTTTTCAGCTGATACCACCAACATATTAAAGAGCAGCTGGTGATTTGCAGTTTTTTGACTTTTTGTTGCCTCCCTCCAGGTAAAAGTGCAAACATCTCTATGCAGATTCCAGTGCAATCTCCTCTGCTCTTAAACACTAATTACAATCTGTAAATGAGGTCTGGGTTTTAGACAGAAATATCCATATGTAAACCCAAGTCTCATGCAGCACTAGCACAGCCTCCAGAGAGGACAAGTAACTTACTGTCTGGCAGTTTGCATCTTCTGAATATCTCCATGAGCTCATCCACTTGAACAAAGGGACCCTGATTTGTTACCAAAGGAAAAAAAAAAAGTTTAGAAGGTTTTTTTTCCATAGAGTGATACACACTGTGGTTCTGTCATGACAGAATGTCTTCCACAGCTTTCTGAAATGTTCAGAGTTCTTTAAAACAAACCTGAAAACAAATAGGAGGTGGCAGGAGCTTCATGAGAACTACAGCTGCTGGTGGAACAGGAAATACCCCGCCCGGGACAGGATGTAAACCTGGAGCTGTGGGGAGAAAAGCTGGGTGAAGCCAGTGCAGGACAGCTGGGCAGAGCTGCTTTTGCACTGCATTGTTATTTGATACAAATAATTAGTACCCTGTCCCTTTTGCCTCTACTAATTCCACACTGTTCACTCAGCCATCTGCTCTGTGATGTGTGTAACAGCTTATTACCATTTACCAGACCCCAAACTCCTTGTACTTATTTCCATGTGACCTTGGCATTAATTAAAACACATGTGCCTTTAGCAAGCCAGTGAAATGACAGCCTGAGAGTTAAGTACAGGTTTAGATGGCTGAGGAGTAGCAAAGCCTCTGATTAGGCTGGCTGAACAGCCAGGTTCCCAACTCACCACAGGTGAAACACAACCACTCCCCAAAGCCTGACTTACGTGCTAAGTGTCTTGGCTGAAATGGAATCATCTGCTGGGTGTCTGGTTTGGGATATTCAGGTTTCCTGTCTACTTCATCCTTGAGGACAGGCACGATGGAAGGTGCAACCACAGGGTCTGGAATTATTGCTGCTAGCTTGGCACGGGAGACATCCTGTGAAAGCCAATTAGAGAGTGTGAACTTGGCAGGATCACATTGCTAGCTCCAATTACAGAGCAAAACCTCGCCCTGCACCAGTTGCTTTTTTCACTTTGTCTTCATTATCATCTCAGATGGCCTCTCACAAGACCATCTGGGCAAAACTTGCATGGTTTCATTAAAGATTTTAATCCTACTGCGACCCAATGGATTGGAATGGAAACACTTGTTTCTGTTCCTGAACGTGTGGTTGTCATTTTGGAGTGGCTCCTTTTTTAGGTTAAGAGGATTTAGGTGAACAGGTGCAGACCACTAGGCCTTCACAACTATCATTTCTCCCTCATTTCATTCCTAGATTGCTTTAGCTGGAAAAGAAGTAAAGCATAAGGCAGTCAGCAGGCATGCAAAGCATCAGGTCAAACAGGATTTTGTTTTGGCATGTTCCAAGCAGCAGGACTGCACCATCTTAGGTACACACTGCCCTGCATGCATTTAGCAAAATGTACTTGCTTGTGAGCTCCCATCTAACCTCAAAATAACTTTGCCCCCATTGCATTCAAAGAAAAGTATTCAGTGGCTCAATGTGAATCTGATTTCCACCTATCAGATTATTTTAGAGCTCTGTGATGGTCAACAATGCAGCTGCTTTGTTAACTTTGATGGCATCTGTATTTTTCATACATTATTTTTCTGTGTAAGAAGTAAGTGGAAGCTGAGGCACTGCTTTAGAACCATGGATTGAGAGTTCTCTTCCTGTCCATGCAAATGGCAATCAGCTGTTTCTGCTTCTCTGGCAGCCTTGAAAAATTGTAAACCAACATCCTGTTCTGTTCTAATGATTCCCCAAAGTGTTAAATGACAGAAATAGTAAAAATACATGTGGTTAGAAACAAAACAGGAGACCATCAGATACAGGGGTCTGGCTGAGACTTTGAACTCCACATGGCAGCAAAAACTGAAAAAAGAGGCACCACTGCTCCCTGCCAAGAGCTTTCCTCAGCCATTCCCAACAAACACTGGCACTGCAGCATGGGGGCTTTGATGCAGTTCCCTGTAAAGTCAGGGGAGCTCTGCCACCTCAGAGCAGGACAGCCAGCCATATTTCATTCAGGTGACCTGATCCTACAAATCTCCCACACAGCTCTGGTTTTTGAAGGAGCTAAGATGTGGAGGCCTGTAGCTGCAAGGTGATGGCATTAACACACTGTCCTCTCCATGGGAAGATGGGAGGTAACCAGGAATACCCAAAACTGCAGCTGGTACTGATGGTCCTGGCTCCTTTCTGCACTTGGCCTCTGGCACTTTGCTGCCCAGGAGAAGGAGGAGGAGGAGGAGGAGGAAGAACAGGCCTATTTTACCTGCTTTTCTAGCAAGGGGAAGGACTATAAGGCAAGTCCTAAACAAGGAATTGCCCAAGATTCTTAGGACTGAGAAGAACAACAGTGAACTGAAGTGTTCTTACCCACTTACCTTATAACCAAGGGCCTTCAGCTCACTGGCAGAGCAAGGGTACAGATCCATGAACTTGTACCTGTCCACCAGCAGAGCTGTTTCTTTGCCCTCATATTCTTCCTTGAAGGCTGTAAACCTCCTTTTTTCCACCTTCAGGATGCTGGCCAGATCCCCAATGTTACTTTCAAAGGCTAAAAACCGAGCCCAGATCTCCCTGGAACAGAACAGGACACTGAGAGTTACTGAAGGAGGAAGGAACACTGAGCACAACCCAGTTACAAACCCACAAGAGGACAGAGCCAGAGGAGCCCATCTGGGAGGCCATGGCCATTTCTGTTATTTGCTTTAGGTGCATCTAAAATAGGCATTGCCCTCCCAGTGCCTCCTGTATTTCTGTAAGAGCTCTCAGTCTGGTGGACTGCAAAGGAATTTGTTACAGAAAGGAAAGGGATTCTGGTGTCAAGGACTTCAGCATTTGAGGTGAGCTTTTATCAGACACTCTGCTCATCCTGTACACACAGCTTCACTCTGATGCTCACATGGGAAGGACTTTTTACCATGTGTTATGATCTAGTTCCTCTGCACAGAGCAGCACATTCTAACTGGCAAGAACAAAACAGGCAGTGCTTCAGAATTTTATACAGCCCAAAATATATATAGTTACTGCTGATTTCTCCATGGAAAATCTCATATATAACTAAAGCAACATCTGACCATATTTCTGGATTTGATTCAACTTTCATTTTAGCTTTGGAGTTCACCTTTGAAGAAGGTTCAGCTTTTAAGCTCTTGTGTTTTGTCACTTTTAAATTGGGTATAAAAATATTTCTCACAAAAGATCAGAACTGAAGTGCAGAACAAATATGCCATATTTGATTCCTTAATTTTGATGCTTTTGTCTACCAGAGTAATAATGGTGCAGTGAACCCTCAGACTGCAAGGCTTTGGTGGTCATTTTTTTTTGAGAAAGAAACTTAAAAAGTAGTAATGCAAATATGGCAGTGAGTGGTTAATCCAAGTCCTTTCTGGTTCTTTTCCTGTTTTATTTTCATGGCTGGGAGATGCTCAGCACCCTCCTCAACAAATTCCTGACTCACCTTCTCAGCTCAGACCACTGAATCCTCACTGTACAGGAGGATTTTGCACTCTATCCTCAACGAACCTGCATCAGTGAGGTTTTAAAGTCAATAAATTAATGAATTTCACTAGAGGTGGGATAGGGACTTTCCCAAATCTGTCACAGCTGTTGCTATTTTGGACAGCATGAAGAGGGGAAGGAACATCTGTACCTAATTTCGTCCTGCTCTTCATGTTTCTAATTTCTTTGGGGTATTTATGGTTCAAAGGGGTTATGTATCTTTTCCAGAGCAGTGAAACTGTTTTGCAGACATACCCAGATTTCTCAGGTGGAAGGCTCCCTGAAGTTAAAACACGTTCAAACAAAACTCTTGTATTGTTGTCCTCTTTAAAAATAGAAAGCAAAAAAAAAAATCACACTGAGTAAAATATAGTAAAGACAAGTTAAAATATGTCCATTCAAAGAGATGTGTACATTGAATTAAGCATAATTCATGGATTTGAATTTCAGTAAGTAAAAAGAGATCTGACTGTCCACACAAAACTTCCCTGATGTTAAATTCCAATGTGAATTTGTTCTTTAGGAGTCTGTTTTTACTGATAGTGACAAACTTATCCTACTACAGGTTCTTGTATAAGAGCACAGCTATTGCTTGGCATCTCTTCAGGATTTCTGGGGGTTTTATCGATTTTCTTGAATTATCTCAGTAGCATATGTTGGCAAATTTAAATTTGGCCTTTTGATTCATTATTTCCCTTTTAAATCAGGGCAATATTAATATGCTTGTATAGTCCTCAGAATCCCCCCAAAATTTAGACCTGGCTCCCAGCAAGCAGTCAGTCTTTGCACATTGCCAGCTGGGGGAATGGAGAGGTTGGTGGGTTTGTTCCTAAAACTGCCAACTCCTGCCCTGTGCACTGCACCACCTCCTGCACTTACAGCTCAGAGATCAGTTCTCCTGGGTTTCAGGAGTTCTGCTGGGTTATTAAAATAGACCAATAAACTAGGGAGTTCTAAGATAATTTTTTCTCACGGCAACTTACAGTGAGGTATTGTCAATATTTATGTAGACCCTTAGCTTAACTTAGAGCAAAATTAAATATACTTTAACTTAGATAAAATCTCTCATTTTATAGCTCACAGGAGGAAAAAACCCACAAAAATCTTTAAAAACTCCCAGTGCCTGAAAACCCCAGGAACTGCAGCCTGACAGATGAATGAATGGTGCCTGGTGCTGCAGAATGCACACAGCAGCTTGGGTTTCCTTTTTAAGGAGGCCATTCAGCCCCTGCCCCAGGGAATCCCACCCAGAGCCCTTCCACCACCACCTCCACCTCCTGCCTGGGTTTCCCCAGCCCCTGTGCCCTGCTCTTTCCATTGCAGCTCCCCAGCACCCTCCAAGCATGACTGACATGCCCAGTATTGGTTTTACATCTCGCTCATCTCATCTACTTGGGGAGAACGAGTTTAAATTCATCCTAGTCAGGAGCAGCTAATCCCTCACTCCTCCCATGCTGACTGTAAACTGCTCTAAATCCTTTTCCTCGGGATTTAAATTCCTCAGTGTACTTCCCACTGTTCACAGCAGATGCTGTAAAAGTCCTGCACCGGCAGCGAGTTACAATTTGGAAAGTTCACTCTCCTCCCTTCAGCAGAATCCAGATTTAATGTCACCAGACTTCTGGAGCTTCGGTTCAGACAAAGCAGCAGCAGGTTTTGTGTTCAGATTAACTGCTGAGCTTCACACCAAGAACCTGGCCTGGACCTAAACTCACAGAGTAATGCTTCATTAGACCTCTCAAAGCTCAAAGCTTACCATTAAGGTGGGAAAGGTAGTCGATATATGCCAGTACATATTCTGGAATGTCCCCATATTTTTTCAGCCCTAGCTCAAAAATCTTAAAGGCCACAGACTTATCCTGCAAACATTGGAGGGGGAAAAAAAAAAAAAGTTATTAGCTTCAGTGAGCTGTGCAGCCTCCTGGCACTTGTTTAGGATCAGGGTGAGCACCTGTGGTTACCTTACTACAATAATACTCCATTAAAGCTGCAGTAACATAGACATGGTGGCGGGTCCGGGCATCCTCTCTCGCTTTCTTAAATATCGTCCTTCCGGATTTAATGCCTTCTGCTCGCCTTGCAAATTTCATGTACTGGATATAAACCTAAGGTGCACATTAATATTTAAATAGCATCAGTGCTAACAAAGAACACCAGGGTATCATTAAGGTTTTTACTATGTCTGAAGTAATCATGACTCCCAAAATACAGCAGATGAATCCTAATAGAAACAAGGCTGTCTTGTGCCTCTGGGTTGTTTTGCTTTAAATACCGAGGCAAACCTTTTTATAGATTTTTTTTTTAAATAAAAAATGGAATACACCTAAGACTGATCCCATGAAAAGACAGTGGTTAATACAGAGATTTTTCAAGGAAGGGGAGGTAAGGAGATGAATGTCATTGACATTAGCTGGTGCCTTCAGAGAACTCAAGGCTTGTTGTAAAAATGACAACTTTCCAATAAAGACACCCATAAAGCCAAGGAACAGCCAAAAGGCCTGATGAAGCATTTTACTGCACATGACACAACCCAACATACAAATCCTCCTGCCTGCAAGTATTTATACCTGATCAAGGAAATAATGAACGTGCTACCTAATCCAGCAGCCAATTTGTGCTTTGCATTTCTTTGGGATTCAACTCTCCTTCACTCTGAATTAGATCACGAACAGCAGCATTCCTTAGCAGGAGGAACTGGCACATGGTTTCCCATAAAGTGTCAGTGAATGGATACCTCTCCTCTGACACTGACCTGTTGTTTAGTGTTAGGCTTCACACCTTCTTTTGCCCCCTCATGCTTTGTTTTATCTGTTTATAATAAACTAAATAACCTCCTGAGGGCAGGTTACTGCTGACACCATTTGTTCAGCACCACCATGGCTGGCACATGGACAGTGTTCACTGTGTCACTGCAGCAGAGGTACTGTAACACTCTGCTACCTACATGGTGCATTGCAGATTTACTTGCAAACTACGTGGCCACAGGATGCTTGTGAAACATTTTATATCTTTTATCTTCATTACTTGTTGTAAAAGAGACAGAGAAGGAAAGTGCACAAGTCTTAGTGTATTTCAATGGATTAAAGATTGTAATTCTGCCACCTCAGTACTCCATCCCTGTGACCCAAGGAATCCTGTAGGAACTTCCCCACTCTGTGCATGCACTGGGTGCCACTCCATGGGGATGTGGAGGCACTGAGGATGACCTTACCAGTGTGGGGTCGATGTCCTCGATGGCCAGGAGCCGGTTGTAGATGCTGTGCACTTTCTCGTACTTCATCCGGCTCTGGGGGAAGGCAAACACACACACTGCTCACTCACTCCCTTCAGATCACCTCCCAGAAGGCAAAACTCAAGCTGAAGACAAAACCACAATTCTCCTGTTCCCATTTTTCCCTGGCTGAACACTGTGTATGTCAGTCCCTTTACCCAGATGCATATTCTGTCTTGTGCAGACATTTTTTACTTCCCACATTAATTTCACACTAATGGTTACCAACATGCTTTTCAGGAGTCTCTGAAGTCTTTTTGTAATGTAGTAATGCTGCAGCAGAACTGCCATTGGAGGTGTTTGGCATACAAAGACTGTATCCTCTACCTCTGTCTAAAAGCAATGTGCAGATAGGTGGGAACACCATCTCCTTAACTCTCCAACCTACACATCTCCAACAGTCCATTCTGTTCCCTGCCAGCTGCAGCCCTCCAGGCTGTATTGTGCAGCCTTGAAAAACCAGGACATAGCATTACAGGAGGCTGCACTGAAAACCAAGAAAGGATTTTTCTTTTAAAGGCAAAGGCTTTTTTCCACCCCTCTGTTGTGCTGAAGTTCTCCCTGGAAAGATTCTTTCATGGGCAAATTATCCCCCACAGAGGACTCCACAGTCCTTATAAAGTGGGAAACAGCCTTTA
>NW_005054487.1:1131187-1140362 GCF_000277835.1 Geospiza fortis | reverse complement strand
GAATAAACACCACTGGGGCACTGCTCCTTGTGGAGGCTGCACAGTGAGGTGCTGGCCTGGGGAAAGAGATTTCTCCAGAAAGCTGCAGCAAAGGTGGCTCCCATCTTCTGTCACATGCCAAAAAAAACCATCACCTCCCCAAGAATCGGACAGGAAAGGTGCCCTTGATGCTCGCTTTAAAAGTGAAGAAGCTGATGCTCTGGGAAATGGAAATTTTAAAGAATTTCACCCTTATGATAATTTCAGAAATATAGTCAATATTGAAATGGAAAGAGAGTGGATTTTCATAGCTTTTCCTCTCCATTTTGTCAGCTCCCTCTCAGAAACACTGAACGAGAATAAGGCTAGAAGAATCAGTAAATTAATTCTACAGAACTTTGTATACTCAGTATGTTTCCAATAAATGACAGTATAAATGGGAGATGTTATTTGGATTTTAATGTCAGTACATCACTATTTTTGCTCACCTCTTCATAATCTGCATATGCAAAATAAAGAAGCATATTCTTCTTTAATAAAGTGCTGATCGCTCTTTCATAAATATTAGCAGCCTCATCACTGAAAAGTTTAGCATTGTTCATGTCCTGTTGTAAAATAAGTATAATAATATAATTGTTCAGCATCTGTGACAACGAAGGCCAATTTATGGAATATCTTCTGTGTGTGACAAGCCCCAGTGAATTTCCATTCAGTGCTCCAACACAGAGATAATCATCTCCCCAGTACTTAAGGAATCACAAAATCAGGCCCAAAAAATCCCCCAAGCCTAAAGCTGGCCAAGATTGAAACAATTTTTCACAATTCTTGTTTAAAATGCAGACATTTTTATTTCTTAAAATTTTTAGGTTCCCCATTTGAAAATTCTGAACGTGTCACAACTGTTTTTCACACCCCCCCTCCTTGATTCTGAGGAAAAACTGAGAGTACAGCATGGCAGAGCAAGGAAAGAAGAGAAAGCCAGTGGCAAGCTGCTTACCCCTTTCTCAGCCAGCAGCTTGCTGGACTGCTCAAGGTACTGAGCTGCTTCATACCAGATGTCTGGGTGATGGCCCAGCACCAGGAGACACTGCTCATAGGCAAACATCACTGTGGGCAAAACACCAGAGAAACACTCCTTGGAAACGGTGCCACCATTGTACAACCCAAGTATGGAATGCAAAATTCACCAAATAAATCAGACAGCATCAACACTAATTGGCTTTGAATACAATGGTCACTGCTGCAGTTCTTTTATACTGCCAGGAACTTCGTGAACCACAGCCAGCAGCTAAAACCTGCCTTGTCCACAGAGGAACAAGCACAGCTCACTCAAAATCAGCCATCAAATCAGGCTGCAATCTACTGTTCCCTGACCTGCACCAGAGGTTCAGTGGCAAACAACCATAGCACTGTCTCCCAAAATCCATTTCTTACTTTCAGCTTGGCTTTAGCAAAATCTAGATTGTTTTTTTATAAAAAACCACCCACACAATTCAAGAAACTCCATCAACATCTACTCCAGCACGATCCCTGAACGCCAAATCACGCCGTGGCTTCTGCAGGAGCTGAGAAATACAATTCTCTACGCCCTAGAGACATCTAATTACCTCTTTTTGTTATCAGAGTTTGATCTTCTGTTCGTAGAGGGTTGCTCTTTTCCCACTGGATGTACTTTTTCCACATGTCCACCTGCTGAGCCTCCTGGGGGGTGTTTTGTGGGGGCACGGAGGGAGCGTTGCGGTCCAGGCCCTTCATCACCGTCTCATATTCCTGAAACAGAAGCAAGGCTTTGAATTTAAACACATTGAACACTTCCTTCAGGTTATGCTTCCTAAAACAAATGGAAATATTTTAGCACGCCAGCCTTACTAGTCTGTGCACACTTTTGTTTGATGTAAGAACCAAGTTTAATGCTGGTTTGTGGAGTTAAATGGGAGAAAGAAAAGTCAACAGAAGGTTGTACCTTTGCCACACGTCGTGCATTCATGTAATCTCTACTCCTGTCCTCGATCATCTTCTTGGCTAAGTGAATATTGATGCCCTGGAGAAGGGTGGAAAAAAAGGAATTGGCAATGTGCAATTTCCCTTTGGACATACTGAATCTTATTTTATGCAGGAAAGAGCTTGAAAGGGGATGCAAAAGTGAGCAAAGACAAAGTTATTTTAAGATACCAATCTCAAAATATTTATTTCACCTAATAAATATATGGGCAAGAACTTATATCAGAGGATGACCTCACTACTAAAATTCAAGTGACCTGAAGCAACTCAGCTTATGTTTAATCACTTTCAAACATACAATGAGCTTCACATGAACTGTTGTGGGTGAAAGTGGGAAAATTTGTGATATACAATTTTGCTCTTAAATGATGGTCAGTGACAGCTGACCACATATGAGCAATTTGATTTTCTGGTACAAGGAGTACCAGGGATTGACCTCCAGGCTCAGAGCTCTGCCTTCTCCTCTGTTCCTGAAGGAACTGACAGCTCTTAAAAGAGGTTCCATGCAACACATGGAACATGGTTCCATGCAAAGGCTCCTGCCTTTGTCAGCTGGGGCTGGGATGTGTCAGCACTGCCTGACAGCCTCCAGGACTGCACACACATGCAGAGGGCTCTGCTGTGCTGCTCTGCAAGAGCAGCAGGGGCTGGGGGCAGCCAGGCCCTGGGCACAGGCTCCTGGCAAGAACAAAACCTTGAAGAGCTGCTCTTGGGCAGGAAAAGCAGCCACCCCTTGGCTATGCCTGTGTCTGGTGTGCTGGTGTGGTTGGCAGGACTGGGCAGAAGATGTGCACAGCTTTCAGTCCAAGTGCAAAGAGGCCCCTGAGCTGGGAAGCAAAGGGAGCTTTGCCTTCACTGCAGAAGCCAAGGCACTGTCTGGGATGGCACACTGGGCCATGTGGCACACAAAGCCCACAGTGCCCCAGCTAAGCCAGGACCAGGCTGAGGGTACAGCAGGACTCTCCCAGGATGCACTCCCAGCTCAGCAGCCGTGCAGGTTTGTCACCGAGCCACGTCTCCCTAAAAGCTCTGCCACTTTTGACCATTTAGTTAATTAAAGACTGGTGACTGACAGGCTGGTATTGTTACCTGGTGGCTACAGCTGAGCTGAAGGAAAGCTCAAATTACAGCAAATGGCCATTACTTTTCCATACTGAGACCTGCATGAAGCCTCTGTGCTGTTGGGCTGCTGACATGGGCAATCCCTCCCCCTCAAAGAGCCCTTCTGGTGAGGAGCATTTATCTCCCTGTGCCAGGACACCCGTGAGCAGCAGCCCTGCCCCTGAGGTCAGAGGAGCCACACCAGGACAGGCAGATCCCTGTGCCCCAGCAGAGCACTGGCCCTCAGCTCCCAGCAGCTCAAACAGCCTGAGGGGCTGCTGGAGCTCCAGGGGTCAGCCAGAGCTGGGACCTGGACAGCTCTGAGGCTCTGGCAGCCTCCCCACGTACAAAGAGAGCAGGAGGAACCAGCAGTGACAGCCTTTGCTGGCTGTGTGGGAGGGAAAGGGATGCTTTATGGGGAAGCTGTGCTGGGGATTTTCCTACACTGGAGAAGGTGTATCCTGGGCATCCTCCCTGTGGACAGCAACGGTGTCCCCAAACACCTACGGGGCAATGAGCTGCCATGGTACACGCTGGTGGCTGGAGATGCCTGGAGCTCTCCCACCCAGAGGTTCTCCCAGCAGCTAAGCACCACGGCCTTATTAACATGAGAGGGCACCAAGCTCACAACTTGCATAATCAGCAACAAGGAAAGAGGAACTGGCCCTTCTTTGCTGCTCAGGGCACAGGGAGCCACAGCAACCACGCCTGTGCACAGCCAGCAGGACCAGTGCTCTATGAGCATCCCTGCTGGGCAGTGCTGAGCACCAGGGCATCCACATCAGCTCTGCACTCACACTGCTGCTGGCTGGGGCTGCTTGGTCACCAGATGTGTTTAAAAACACACTCTAAAGGTGAGGCTACAAACTGGCCTGAAAGGGCAGAGAGCTGAGCTGAAGGCAGTGTGGGAGCAGACTCACTTGAAGGGATGCTGGAACAGCCTCAGGTGGAGGATGGTGAGGAGCATTTTTAGGTACTGAGAGCATGTAACTTAATGCCGTGGAGGAAGTCCAAACCATCCCAGGTGAATGCCATTTGACTCTGAGTGAAAGGAGGGGAGTGCCTCCTTGGGGACACAAGTCCTCACTGCCAGCTGAGCTGCTCCAGTGATGTCTCACTCACCCATTTACCAGCAATGCCACTGGGCCAGCTGGGAAATGGGACAGTCAAATGAACCTCATGGAGGGTCTTTGAAAGAAATTTAAAAATCACTCAGGAGTGATTTTTTTGCCACAGGAGTTGGTACATACTGCACACAAAACCGTGTTTTTACTGCTGGTCATCTCTTTTATACATATGTGTTTAGTGGATATGGCTTGGGCACCATATTTGATTACAGGATAATTACTTCTTTCTGAATGTCACAAAGAATCAATTATTGGTTACCTCTTCATATTTGTTATAATCTCTCCAGAGCTGCTCTATGTTTATCATGGGGTTGACACAACCACGCTGGTAAACCCTACGGACAGCTGTGATCCTCTGGTTTTCTGCATAAGATCCTACTGCTTCTCTAAACGGTGGGGAGAGAGAGCAACGTCAGCTATGACAGGTCACAACTGGCAGGAACATCAGCATTGCATCAACTGAGCTTCAAAAAAAGTGAATTTTCAGGTACTTACACGCCTTTCAAAAAATTGATGTAATCCACCCAGATCTAGGTGAGAAAAAATATTACATATGGTGAAACCAACGGTTAGCTGTACTTGTCATAAAGTTAGCAATAAAATGTGTTTTGATCAAGAAAACATACCTGGTATGACATGATTTCCATGCCAATCTTATCCAGAGCAAAATCATATGCCTGAGCCATTTTTTCTCTGAGGAAAAGAACCACAAAGACCATAAAGCAAGTGTTTAGTATTTTAAAAATTCTTTATTTAAGAGTATTCTTTTGTGCAGCAAGTTCTAACCAAACATCAAGGAATGAGAAATATTCAACAGGTGAGAGCAAAAACTGGTATTCAGATAGCTTTAAATTCCTTATTCAGATTCTGTTGGGGTTTTGGTTGTTTGTTTTATTCAAGAATTATAAATTCATTGGTGGCAATCCAGCATTTTAACAGTTCCTGGCCCACCCCAAGTCAGTGGAAATCCACAAATATGATATGAAGCTGAGAAGAAACCAACTGCTCTCCACATCTTCTCAGCTGACAGAAGCACCCATGGTTTCTTATTTTTTCCCCTCAGAATTCCCCAAACCTTTTTGTAATTCTCCAGGAGCCCCAGAAGGCTGGGACAATTAGGAGTAGCTCCCTTGTGTGGAAACTGCCCGGAATACTTCACACTATTTATTTTCCCCAAATTCCAAGTATTTTCCCTCAATTTTAAAATGTTTACAGAATTTCCTTGGTTAAGTTTCAGCGAAAGCTCTTTTTTCCTCTCCCCAACTTTTCTCCTAGCTTTCTTTACTCAAACACACTTCAGTACCTTGACCACATTTAAAGGAGAAACAGAGGAAAGGCAAACTGAATCTTCTAAAACCATTTCAAAACAGTAATGCAAAAATAAATTAAAACCCCTCACTTATTTTCTTTGTTAATGCATTACTCATTTTGCCAATTATAGTGCAAAGAAATTATGGTGGGCTGGGGAAGAAACAGTTTATAGATGCTGGAAGTCACTGGTATTTTTTGAAACTCAACCCACAAGAATATAAACAAGCAAAATGTAATAACTGAAAAGGGATGAAGATTAACATACCCCAAAATTCTGACACCCTGAATTTTATGACTTTTTTTATGTGCTCCAAAACTTCCTCCAATTCCTGAACTCTTTACTGCTACTGGTCTCAGCTGGAACCAGTGCTAATTTTGTGGAGACTAAACAGGACATGGAGGGCAAGGACAAAGAAGAAGAAATGTGTTTCAGGTGTTTCAGGTTTTTGGCTTAAGCACCAATCCCATCTGCAGGGAACTGGCATTGATATACCAGCTCTTCCACTGCTCTTTTCCCATCCTGTTAGAGGAATCCAGACTAAGGAACCAATTTTACCCAGCAAGCTCAATTAAAGAGACTTGAATGTTTTCTAAATGCAGATTATATATTAACCCCTCCCAACAGAAAATCCCCAGACAGATTTGTCACCCAAGTTCTTCCCCATCCCCTGGTCAAAAATCAAGAAGAGATCCACCATAAAACTAGAATAATTCAGAGCAACTCTGGGAACTTACTTGTAACTAGGTAGCTTCCCCTTGGTTTCTCGTACATAGGAAAGGTAACATTTCCATAAATCAATGTGTAAAACCTTCATAAGGCAGCGCTGAAATAACTGTGCAATACAGCAAGAAGACGTGATCAGGATTCCAGACACAGAAATTAGGTTTCTACTTTTAAAGCCATACAAAATGAATTTAAATAACCCTTCTAATTACGATTGAGATTTACAAGGAAGAATAAGATAAACTACTCATTCTTTTGTTTAAAGCATCTCCATGCTATGCAAGGGAACTGGAGAGAATTAAGCAGAGAAATCCCCCTGCACATGTCACTGATTAGAGCTTGGCAGCAACAAGTCAACTTTAGTGCTACTTTTTATCTGTGTTTCACATCCAATGACAGCTACAGAGTTTTTTCAATCTGATTTAGCCCAATCACAAGGTACTTGCTCTTGCTATAGAGATATATTACATATATTAATATGACTCACCTTTTCCACCTTGTCATAATTTTTTGCTTTAATCTACAGGGAAGCAGAAAAAAAAAACAAATCACTTAAGAAACTATTTTAGAATAGTAGGAATATATTCTTCATACAGTACTATAGCATTCCAGTTTGTACTTTGTCTGCCTAAACTAATTACACCAAACCACCCCATAATGTTGCAAAAATATAATTAAACATACAGAAGTCATGTACTTTGCTGCAAAAGTAGCAGATTTTTTTATTTTCATTTTTAATTCTTCAATTCCAAAATGTAGGTACCCGTAGGCAAATGTGCTTTCTGGTTTGAACACCCAGACTTGGCCTTTTATTTCAAGGAACCTGATGCATTCAGCGCAGATATAGATGTAGAGCTCCTAGACCAAGATTTAGTAAAGGGTAAAATACTTATTTACAAAACTACTAGGCTAATAAATGTATTATACTTGAATATTCATTTCTCAAAGTGCGCTTTGCTCCAATCTGCTGATGCTGAATAAGGGAATAACACCCATGGAGAACCCGTTTTTCCCAGCCCCGGTGCTCCCTGGGAGGAGGGAACAAAGCACACTCACATGCCAGCAGCACTTTCACTCACTCATTCACACACCACAAGGGCAGGGGGTGAAATTCAGACCCCAGCTCACAGGCTGCCTTTCAAGCAGGACAAAGGAAAGCACGAGACTGATGAGGAGGGCACAGTGCATCCCGCATGGATTTGTTAGCTCCAGCTATGGTAGCAGGCTAGGCAATCTCTACAGACACACCCTGATGACACAAGGAAAATCAACAACACCCTTAAAAGAGGCCTTGAAATAAAAAAAAAATAAGGATTTCTTATGCTGTGTTGCATTTTTGTAAAGGATCAAACTCCCCTTTTAGATGTCACTGCTCTTTGTTCACTTGGAGGATTCCCAGCTTTATTGTGGTGTGAAACACAAGCACCTCTCCATCTCCCTGAGGAGCACAGGGTAACAAACAGCACCCTTTGCACCAGGGATTCATGATTTCAGTTTATAGCATTCCCACTCCAGAGCACAGCGAATTTTTAATGGATGCATCAGGAGACAGGAGATGTAAAATAAGAACACCCCCCCTCCTCTTCCCTGAGTGTCTCTACTTCTGCAACACCCCAGGACTGAGAGGCTTCAAAGAGCCACCCCATCCCTCTCACTCCCAAAAAAAGATCAGGGAAAAATGAGAGAACTGAAAAAATATTGAAAAAGCCTTTATTGGCACACAAGGCAGATGGACCCTTGTGTCTGTACCATAGTTGAACAGGAGCAGTATCCCACCCAGGCTGAAAGAATTCCACACAATCCAGGATGGCAGGAAGGTAAACCTAACTGTGTCTTGCAAAGAGTCCAAAAAAAAAAACCAAACATTTTTACTTCATCCTTCTTCTCTTACTCCCTAAAATCTCCTGCTATCCTTGGCTGAGTGAAAAAGAACCAATGAATCTTGGGTTCTCTGCCTTAGCACACAGGACAGCTGCCTGCACCTTCTTTCCCCTGTACTCAAATTAAACCTTTAACAAGATATGCAGGATTAATTATCTTTTTTTAAAGAGAGTGAGATAGGAGATAGTATGAATTCTTTTGTGAAAATTACATAATAAATTCATGGCTCTGCCACTGACAAAAGGCATCACCCTCTAGTTATTCAGTAACAAGATGAAAAATAAATTTTAAGAGCTCAGAAGGAAAAGCTGTAAGCAGACAGGGCAAAAAATGAGTTTGCCTGCCAGGTGCAGCCAGGAAAACATTGTCAGCAAGTTTAGTAGCTCCTGGCAGCACTGTCACCAGGCAGCATCAAAGGATGGAGCACAAGGAATACGTATCAATTAGACTGCTTGCACTTCCCGGGACCAAAGAGCTTGAAAAGAAAACTACTTTGCTAAGAAAAAGAGGTATATTCTTCATTTGCATGGGTTATGACTCAAAGCAAAATATTTGCTGTGTGATTATCATATATATGAAAAGCTGCTGACCACATCTGGACTTCAAGTCAGCGTTCTATATTTGTTAAATGCACACAAGTGGTTTGGTATCTAAAACTTCAGAAACCATGGTACCAGTGAAGTTAGGAGGCTGGCAAGCAGGATTTAAGAAGAGAAGCAAAGCAATATTGGCCAAAGCTTACTGGATCTCTCAATGGAAAAGTGTGGAAGAGGTTTTACAGTGACTTCTGTGAGCCAGAGAGAAGTCTGATAAGAGGATCCATGTTTACCCCTGAAAGAATTTCCTACCAAGGTCATTGACATAGAAACCAAGAAAGAAAGAAGGATAAATAGAGAAACCTGCAACTGCCTATTCCAATAAGCACTTTGTTTGTCTTTCCTGACCTATGAGGAAACTTTCCTGACCTGAAGTGGAAACTCAGGAGTTTTGTAAGAATGAATAAAAAGCATTCATGCTAAAATAAAAACAGGTTTGAAGCCTTCTGAAAATG
>NW_005054487.1:1126058-1131126 GCF_000277835.1 Geospiza fortis | reverse complement strand
TTCTTGGCTCACCACTCCCATGCCAAGAGCCCTGCAGCCCTGGCTCAGGGAAAGCCCAGCACCATCCCCAGCAGGGACACATCACACATTTCTTGGTTTTCCTATGACAGACACTGCAACAGGCACTGATGGGATGTGGGAAAGCATTAAAGAACTGACATTAATACTGTAATTTTGTCCTTAAAAGACAAACATAAAGTCAACTGTAAAGATATTTACAGCAGTTTATCCTCCAGTTTCTAAGGCTGCCAGGATTCCTATTCTGACTGTTTTAATTGAAGGGGCAGGTCTAACCCTCACAAGCTGACACCAAGGAGTGGCTCTACCACAAATCCATCTCCTATTCAATGAGATGAGGGATATTCTCATTCCAAGGCAAAATCCATGTAATGAATGTCTCCCTCCATCCTTGAGGACTACACAACACCACCCAGTCTGACCAGCTATGCTTGGACATTCCTGTAGCAAAACACACCTGAACCTGCCCTCCTCTGTCCGTGACAAGGAGAAATTCCACCTGCTTTGCTAGAAGAGTAACTTTAGATTTGATGATCCAATAAGAAATTTAAGTCACTACTGTATCACCTGTGTACAAGATGAATTTGTAATACAAGTCAAATTTCTTCCCAGAATACACAATGTAATTCCCTATAATGAGCTTCACAAGCATTGAAGGGCAAAACTTAATCCATAAATTACACAGCACTTCATCCTTTTAAACAGACTTTTAAAAGCCACATGAATCATTTATGATTATGCAAGGCAAGTGATTTTACTAATCTAGAGACTTAATACTAGTTCTAGTTGTCTGGCAACATGCATCACAAGCCTAAAAAGCATCCCTGTTTTACTTTAACCTCTTCAGCTTTCTATCAAACACCTCAGGAAGCACAGTTAGTATATGATAATTAAGGACCAGCACGGTTTCATTTATTTCTATAGCCCAACTCCATTTTCTTTCTAGCAATTGTTACTTTCCAGGAGAAAAAAAAAATAATTTCTCCAGCAGAAAATTTGATGTTCCCTTATTCACTCCCTGCAGCTCTTCCCTTGGTGAGGTAGATCCTCTTGCTTTCTTTACTGCTCCCACTGCCCCTGCACTACTCTCCAAGGTTTTTTAGAGATTTTTTGGACCTGAAGAGAAACACTGCAGCCCTGAGACTGCAGCAGCTGACGAGAGACAAACTGGGAGAGAAGGAACACCACAGCTACACGGGTGTTACCTTTTTGAGGGTTTTCCTAAAATCTGGTCTTGTTACAAACACTAAAAGGCACGCACCATTTTTATTGCAGTTTGGGGTTTTTTAAAAGAATACACAAAATCTGTTTCACAGTATACAAAATTACAACCAGAGTCTCAATATAAGTATTAGGAAATATTGCTTTTGTTTGTTAACTGAAGGGAACTCATTCCCTAGTTCAGTGGGAAGGAACCTAACCTGGTCCGCGAGTCCAGCTTCAGGGCTGACAAGAGGCTCAAGGATGTTCTTAAGGGCTAAATGACACTTAAATGTAATTTACATGTCCAGATGACACTTAAACCCCAGCAGGCTCTGGGCCACCCCAGTGGGAAGCCTGTCCCAGTGTTCCACCAGCTTCCTGATCCCCATCATCCTTGGGGCGTCACATACACTATATTTATAGTTAGGTACACTTTCAATTTGCTCACAGTATTTAAGAATAAAAACCTTTACAGCAACTGAGAATATTGGCTCTGCTAATGAAGCAAAGCTGCAGTTCTGTAAATCCAATTACCAGTTCATATCCTGCACACAAAAATAGTTGAATAGGCACTTACTGAACAGATAGTGAGAAAGCTGACTTTTAATAGCAAAATTCCGAGCCACATTACCATTTTCAACAGAAAAAAGTGGTCATGTCTACAGGAAAAATGATAATTAGGAGATGAAGGGCAGCAATTTTCATAGGGAGCTAAGTGGCAGCAGGAAATGGGGACAGGGCAGTGGCAGAGACAGAGCCAGCGCATGAACGGGCAGCAATATGCAAGACTGCTCCTCACTCTCTTAACTTCTTGAAAATTCTCATTACAGCTTCATCACCCCAAGCCTTTAATAAAACCTGCAACAGCCTTGAGAAACAATTAACCACAGCATATCAAGTTAACACACTCTACCAACATCTCTCCTCTCAGAGGCAGCAGCCTGGAGAATCTCTGCCTGAACATCTCCCTCACTGACTAACTGCAAAAATTACACTGAAGACTTGAAAAGGCTGTTTCTGAAACTGCAAACCTAAAACTAGATTTATCTGGAAGTCTGGGAAAGAAAGGAACCCAGGGGGCCTGAGGGTGGGGAAGGAGCAGCTCAGAGCAGAAGGCTTTGGAAAAGGGTGCAAAAGAATAACTTGTGAAATGCCCCTCTGCAGACAGAGTAACATTCCCCAGTTAAAGTGTTGTCATTCTTAATAAAAAAAACTATGTAAACAAATAATTACCAATTTAAAAAAAAACTGCAAGTGGAAGATGTCTTTTTGTTTAATCTATTAGACTGAAAGACCCAGTACTTTTAATTTTCAGATGCATCAGGAAAGGAATCAATCCATACAAAGACTTGAATAGAAAGTGCTTAGGTATGAGCAAACTGCATGCCAGAAGTGCAGAAATACAAGGCTTGAGAATACTGACAGCCTATTTGTTACTTACAGCAAACACTGATCTAGAAGTGATGAAGGATTAATGCACTGCAGTAAATAAACTTTGCTACTAATAATATAGTTTGGAATATAAAAGAACTACCTACCTATCCTAATTCCTAAATACCTACTCTAGTGTCAAGGGCAAATGCTTCACTAACAAATAAGAGCTCAGAGACAGAGCTACTAAAACTAGCAACTGTACTTTGGTTTACACCTTAGTGCAATTTGATTAATTTTCTTTTAAACAGAACATTAGAAATAAAAACAGAAATTTGTCTACTTCTATGAAATAGCCAAATCTGCAGGAGTAGCATCCACCCCTACCCCCTTAAAAAAACTGCTGGCTCTTGGTCCTGCAGGGAGGGCCTTCTTTCATGTTAGTATTTGGAAAAGAATGGATAATTTTCAGGCACCACTCTCAAGAGACTAGACAGAGGGTGTACAGAGAAATATTTATTTATAGGCTGCCTTAAAAAAAACCAAACTGCAGTGACAAAACTCTTCAGTGATTTTTCTGGTTGGAGAATGATTCTGAATTGCAATCACTGATTCACTCCCTATTTCACTTAATTCAGACATCAAATACATCTCTTTTGTTATTCATCTGATTATAAAAAAGAAGCAATTTCTCATGTGTCTTTTTTCTTCCTTCCTATCGACAGCATCCTACTGTTATCTCTTCTCATTTTGGAGTTTTACTTTCTTTCCAGAACACACTTCCATTAAAAAAACCCCAATCACACCCCCCACCCCAATTGGGAGTTATGTTTAAACACCAAACCCATCTGCTATTATTTCACTGCTGTTCTTCCTGACTAACTGAGCCCCAGTACTGCAAATATCTCTCACAGATTAGGAGCGAAGCTGCAGAACCAGCCCTTTTAAATCATGATGAAAAGCACACTCTATGCTCTTCAAAACAAACAGACAGTGTCGCTTCTCTTTTACTGTAGCACCCTACAGCTCTGACATTTCTGCCCAGAAACTGGGGGTGAAGAAGAGAACTGCTCCATGTCGAAGTTTTCTTTTCCTGTGAGTCTACTGCACTGGCTGTTCTTTGATGAAGCTCCCAGATATACAGCTCACATCAGCACTGTCAGCTTGTTTCCCTTGCTCTGTTTCTACCCACTCTAATATATTCTCCAACCCAGGAAAACCATTCTCTTTTTTTATTTAGGCAATCTGCCCATTATGAAATGGAATGTAATATTAGCTGTATGAAGTAATTTACAAATGCTAAGCACCCACTATATTCTAGTCAGATTCTACTTCATACCCAGATTCTCAATCTCATTTTAATGAAAAGTCAATTTTCAACATGCCCCGTGGCTTCTAATTTCCTCTTCAATTTCACACTCCCTTTAAGGCACAGTGGAAAACACCACCCCCCATTCACAGCCCTGCAAACTTGCTTCCTTCCCAACTAAGGCATTTTGGTTTTTCCTGTGTGCTTCAGTTCACTTCTGCTGCTCTTCCCTTCCTCAAGGTCTCTTGTACCTTACAGAAGCAGTGGGATGTTCTAGGATGTGGTTTTGGACAGCTAACACCCCCCAGATCTACTGGGATCCTTTGCAGTTCTTAGGAAGTATGCAAAGCAGCAGTGACTTTCCTCCTAAAATTTACTTTTTATGATTTAACTCTCAAATTATAGGATCAAAAGCACATCTAGCACCCATGGATTGCACGATAATCTCTATCTAACATGACAAAATGCAATGAGATAAAGATTATCAGTCTCAGCTGTTGGCCAGATCACTGAAGTTTTAAAGTTTCATTAAGAGGGAAGAACTTGCCCATCTCATTGGGCTAGAGATCCCTAATTTGTAAAACCAGAAAATTACACCATTTGTCTACTTCAATTGCTTTTTAAAAGAGAACAGTGCCTCAGCAGGGCCCACTGCAATTGAACACAGGCACTCCTCTAATGCTTTTTGCAGCTGATTTAATAAGATTATAGGCACCAGTGCCTATTATCTGAGGAGCACAGACCCACTGCAGTCTGCCAGTGCCACCACACAGGCTCTACCCCAAAATAGCTGCAATAATAATAATAATAAGCACCCACTACGTTTTAGCCAGATTCTACTTCATACCCAGATTCTCAATCTCATTTTAATAAAAAGTCAATTTTCATAATAATATAATCCAAGCTGGATAATAATCCAAGCTGGAAATTCCTTGCTACACTCAGACCTAAAAACAAGGCAGGGATCAGACCACTGCAACAGATTACATGGAATAAAGGGTATGTGAGGCATCACTACCTAGGGGAAAAAAGCCAATTGTTCCTCTCACACCCTACAAAGCTGTGACCCAAGATGTAATTTATTAAGACTCTTAATTTGAAATCATTGTGTTTTCTCATGTCTATCAGTGTCCATTACAGTAATGTACAGCTATTTTAAAAAACCAT
>NW_005054487.1:1109144-1126046 GCF_000277835.1 Geospiza fortis | reverse complement strand
TGCTTTCATTTTGCTTTCCTCAAATTCTTCAAGAAAGTGGCAGTTTACTATGTCATTTGAGGTTATAGCTGAGGAAAATGAGGTGTTTTAAGGGGTACAGAGTTCCCCATTAGGTTTATAATTTTATAATTTCTCACTATACTCATCACATGCCTCAGTTTTGACACATTCTTTTCAGATGAAAAGGGTTTGCATAAAAGGGCAGAAAAGAGTAAGTTTGATAAGCAATCTGTCAATTATAGTATTTCAGACAATTTTTAAAGTAAAATATGGCTATCAATTAATAATAATTTTTATGGAAGAAATCTCTGTTCATTCACCAAGCATATGTTAAAAGTACACCTGAGCAATATACAATTTCAAAGAGATCTTACTTCTTGAAGAGATCCTAGAATATAAAATTTTTTAAAAGCTACACATCTGTAAGGCAGCCTCCACAGGGACTTGGCAAAAAGGGCTGCTAACCCAAATGAAGATATAAGAGCAGAAAGAACT
Source organism: Geospiza fortis (assembly GCF_000277835.1). Taxonomy (NCBI): domain Eukaryota; kingdom Metazoa; phylum Chordata; class Aves; order Passeriformes; family Thraupidae; genus Geospiza; species Geospiza fortis. The sequence goes on along the minus strand of NW_005054487.1, from coordinate 1,125,551 downwards.
GCTGCCTTTTTGAGTGGCCCAATTCATTCCGTGGCCATGCATTTGTGGCTCACATTTTCTAGCATGGAACTGGTCTCAGAAAGGCTCTCCCCAGTAAATCCAGCCAAACAAGCAATTCTCCTAAGGAAAAGGTTATTCAAGGAGTTAAAAATAGTACTAGATGATGTAATTATGTCATACAGCATAATCTTCTTACTCTTGTAATATTAGCACAAGACCAGCTTGGCTTGTTAGCAGACAACAAATATTTTGCCTCTGTTCTTAGAACATAAAGAGCAATTTTCCAATAATTTGTAGCAGAAATGGCCCAGAGAATGGTTCTCAAAACCATCAGACTGATCCTCAGCCTCCGAGGTTAGGTGCATTGTTATGTAAATACAGAATACATTCAGACAGCACTTGCATTACAGAATGCTGCAAATGCCTGCAAAGAGAAAATTAAAGCATAGTGTTCAAAATGGTATGTAGGCTCCTAGCTAATGTAATTTGCATAGAAGCACGTATGGGATCTCAGAAATCCCAAGAGAGCTCTTTTTTCTTCTATTTTGCTGCTTTAAGCTAGGATGCCAAGAGCAGGTTGGATATAAAAACACCAAGCACATGTCAATAGCAAAGCACTTTGTAAAAGGGACATGTAACTAATAAAAGAGCTTAACTGGAGAAAATATTTGGCTAAGAACAAAACAGAGACCTGTAGAAAACATCATGTAAGCCCTCTGAATTGAGAAGGTGCAGCTCCCAGCAAGGCAGCCAAGGTTCCCAAGATGTGGATCTGCCCAGGTCCAAACTCGAGGCCAGTTCTGGAAGAGAACAGGCTTGGCAATGGTGCTTGGTTTGGGCACGTGTCATCATGGTGATGCAGCAGCCTTCAAAATCCACTCTGAAGGCTCAGCAACACACTGAAGCATCACTGCAAAAGCTCTGTGATGGGCTGAGTCAGGCAGCACCTGAGAACTGACTTCCAGTACTGACTGCAGCAGAAATCTCTTGCTTTCACAGGTGAAAACCAGCACTTTCTAACAGTTACAGCAACTCTGCCAGCCTGGGAGGCAAAAACAACCACCAGCACAGGGTTCAAGCAGCTGCAGCAACTCAGCAGGTGCTCAACTCTTCTGTACATCAGAGGCACAAAGGCACACTCCAAGTGCAGTGAAAAATGTTTGACTGTGAAGCTTGTGCAGAAATGACAGACTGCTAGAAGTCTAAGGACACCTCCCCAGTGCAGGCTCTTCATTTGAGTCAGAGAGGAGATCAACCAGAATTATCAAACTTAATTGTTTGAAAACACCAGTGCTTTTCTCACTGGCAAATTAAAAAAACTCACAGCTGACCTTATTCAAACTTTTCTAGGGGTAAACCCAAACTTTGGAGCATCAGTAAAATGACAAATAAATATGTCATCTCTAACCTGGTGCCTTTTTTCTTTTGTAAATAGCTCATAATGAAACAGTATTTTTTTTAACAGCTAAGACCACTAGCACAAAACTTACCTCCATTTGCTTAGTGCCAGAAAAAATATTCCTGAATTCAAGCCAGCTAATTTTAAAGTTCTACGGTACTTCTCAAAAAACACCCATCCTGTACACATGCAAAAAAAGCATGTGCTTTTGTGTATCAATCTGAAATTGAATTCCCCCCCACTAAAAAAAAAAGTGAGGCCTGAATTAAGTTTAGTCACACTTTGAGTGGGAGAACTTGAATTTTTATCCTGTAACAATAAATCATACAGTCTGTTTCCTGCTCAGGCTTACAAGCACTGATATTTTATCAGGAGGAAACACTGTGGAGTAGTCTGAGGTGCCTGCCCATCCTGCTCAAGGACTTCTGTGCAGAGTTTCATTTGAGCTACAATTATTGATAACATTGCCCTGGGGAATGGTAACTGGTGGACAACAATCATGGGCAAGTAAGGCACCAGGGCAGCACTTTCTTTCTTAGGGGGTGGAGTAGGGATGGGGACCCTGCTCTGCATTTAGCTTGCACCCACTGCACTTCTTTGGGTGACTTGGACCAACAAGTCATGCATTTGGGACTATTTTAAGAGTGCATTTTTACCAAAAAACCCCTTAAATAGCTAGTAGGGTTTTCCAGGGTATCTGTGTGTGCTTTTAAACATTTATCCCTTTCTATTTAGAACCAGTCCTTTTGAACTTTACAGTCTTTATTATAAATGAACTGCACTTTCTCCTAGTCACTTTTTATCCAACTATTGGCCATTATCACAGGGAGTAAGAATATCTAGCACAATCCTGCAACTAGGCAGAACTTCAAATTCCCAAAGGCACAGTCAGTCAGGACCAGAATGACAAAATTCCCCCAGTGAAATGAACCCTGCCAGACTAAGGCTCTCAGTGTAGGGCCTGCTGCTCTGACCTGGTATGAAGGAAATGCTTCCTCATGGAGGAACCTGGCTGCACTGTCAGGGACACTTCCAAAGCACACTGCTGGGAACTAAAACTATTAATTATTGCAGCGCCATGGAAAAATCTTGGGAAGGGCTCAACTGACAAAGCTGGTGGAAGGAAAACTGCAAGCTAAACTTCCAAAAGCAAATGTGTTACAAAAGGAATTTTTTGTGAACTTATTCACTGTCACTCATCTTCAGCTTGTATTAATTGTATATTAGAAATGCTTAACACCTTTAAGTAGCTGCAAGCCTATACACACACACACAAGAAGTAGCAGCAAGCCTATACACACATATATATATATATATATTTAATTCCTATCATTCTAGCCCGTGCTGCATTAATATCAATAGCAAGGCTGCTTGTACCTCAAGCTCTGCATGCTGTAATGCAATTTTCTGTGATACAATACCAAAGAGTAACCTACAGAGACTGACTGAACCATGTCTCAGGGAGTTTAAAAGAAATTAATTCAGAACTGTTCCTACAATATAGTGCTCATCACAGGCTGTTAAATGTGCTTGCACACTTTACAAATGCAATACCATTACTAACCAGCAGCTGCATAACTGCATAAGCAGAATTTAGAGATAGCAAGAATACCAGATTTCTCCTGCAGTAATTACAATGTTAAAAAAGTCTGTCAGGGGATTAATTTGAGATTTGTTTTTTAGATCAAATCAGTTACATTTCATTACTAGGGAATCTCCCCCCCAGTCCCTTTGTTGCCCCATCTGAAATGGGCAGTACAATTGTGGCACTGAAAGAACACCTCTGAGCTGTGCAGTGACAGCTCCTGCCAAGGCCTCCTGGGACCTCCTCATCATCTGAAAGATGAACTGCAAGCACACATTGGAAGATACAGCACCCAGCAATAGCTGAGATTGACAATTCTTACACTGAATATACTCCTGCATCTGCCCATAAAAACACACACAGACAGTACGGTGACGGGTAGGTAGGAATGGAGAAAAGGCAAGCCAATACTGGGATCAAGACAACAAAAATGAAGAGGGAATCCAGCTCTATCTTCCCACTCCTCTACACACAGCACCAAGGCATGTTTTTGCACTCAGGCTGAAGCTGCAGATAATAAAATCCTTTTCACTGAAATTCTAAATATATTCTCCATACATTATTTTTCTAAGTACCTATACACTTTTAGGGAGTAAATTACCTGCAGACAATTTGCACTGGTAAGTTCACCCACTCCTATTCCTACTCTATGATTTAAAAAGAACATTATGCTGTGTGACCTTATAATCTAAACATACACACACACATACACACACACACACATGAACACAGATGCATATGCATAGTCTGACAGATTCCTCAGGAATCCACAGGCATAGAACCTATAGTAAGTCTGCATTTAGCCATAACAATTAAAATAATCAAAATCCTAAATTGAGAGAACGTTTTAAACATAGTTTGATGTTTAAATGCAGCTCCACTGAATACAATGAAGTTAGCTAACATGCTAACTTCATAATCTGTTTTATCTGCAGGACAGCACATATACAACTACACACCTGCCACCCCATTTCTGCAAATCTAAATTTCAAACTGAGAGTTCATTTTAATTTTGTTTAAACAGTAAAAACTGTGTTTGAGAACCCATACTTCAAGGGTGAACAACAGCTAAAGGAAGTTGACTTTGTTGCAGTCTGGATGTAGAAAATACTATAAACTGAACAACTAGGCATTATTTTAGTCCAAATGCAAGACCTGGAATGTATTTTAAGCAATGTATCCATTCTCACAAAAACCAATACAGAAGTATCAGATTGTTTATAGCAAGAATGTACAGTCATCTCTTGTTCTAGTTTCACACACTGGTTATTTCTGACTCTCTATTTCAAGCCCTAATGCAAAGCATAAAGGGCTGGCCTGAGTATCTTGTCCTCATTAGAATCTCAAAGTGTCACCCAGATAGATTACAGGAATCAAAGGAGGTAAAACACTTGATCCTCCATCACAATATTAAACTTTCCAAATTAGCTGATTTAGGGGAATGGTTTGAATTAAGGATAAAAAAAACGATGTAATTTAAACATATGTACAAGCTGCTTTGCTGGAACTCAGAGCCAGGGTGAAAGCACAAGTGAAATTAGCACACATCCTCAGCATACTAAATCCTCTCCTTTTGGAGTATGTCAGAGATGTTAAAGTTCTCAAAGCCTTGAGCCCAGCAATCTACAAGAGCACTGGGTACAGCACCTGCCATCAGATCAGCACTGTGTTCTCACTGGAACTGGTGCAATTTAAGATTAATGCACAGCCCCTGTCACAGGGCTTGTCCAATCTGCTTTTAATGGAACAGAGACAGCCCAGCTGTTTACACTTCAGATTAACAGTGAGGTCTTGTCTCAAGATGCAACAGGAGCCCACTCTAGAGAAGTTATTACTGAAAACTGTGCACAAACTCAATTAAAAAAGAACACCTTTCTACTTATCTGCCTATCCTCAAAATGTAACATTTATGATGTTCCAGTGAACCCTGGAAATGCTCCCATGCTTTTGTATTATATTTGTCATTACCAAACCAGCTCAACCCCACTACAGATCAGATTCAAATTACTTAGCTTATTTGAAATAATAGAATAATAACAAAACCTAGAAATTAGATTATTTAATTACAAATTAAGATTTCCTCACGTGTAGTTAACTACATGTACATAATGTGCACAAAGCAAATGCTACCTGTGCAATGTTATACAGTTATGGACCAATGCATATGTCTTCTCACTTCTGAATTGCTTTATGTAAGAATCAAAAAAAAAAGGTCACAGGATGTTAGGTACACATGTCATTGGAGAAATCCAAAACTGTCACTGGAGATGGAGCACCCATCATTCTGAAGCCACTGGTGAGAAAAATCAAGAATAAAACGAGGGGGAAACCCAACGCACTCTTGTAAATGAAGACCACTAAGAGGACAAAGGAATGCCACGGGGAAGGACTTGCTTCCACAGAGCTTCCAGCTAAGAAAGTCACTGGATCTCATCCCAGCTATGACTCAAAGCCTCCCCACAGTCTGTAAAGACATTCTGCAGCAAACAGTCACACATCATTTTATGTAGTAGCACTAGCAGAGAAGGTTTAACAGAAAGTGTTCTCTCAACCATCATGTTTCTCAAAATCTGAATAAAGATCAGGAAACTCAACCAGCTGGCAGCTAGAAGAGATACAGAAAAGAATCAAAAGATTACAATCACGGTTTTCCTCTCGCAGGGAGATGGAGAACCAATCCATAGCAAATACAGCATACACAAGAAACTTGTTTTTACTTCTGGTTCTTTCAGGTTCTGATATAAGAAGCCCAAGTTTGTGCCTGACCTGATGCTCAGATCCCCCCTCAAAATATCAAAGAATCAACAAACGACTTCAACAGAAGAAAGCACACAAAAAGTTTTCACTGTCCTTGTTACACTTGAAAGTGAGACTTCAGAAGTGTTGTGAACAAGAGCACATAGCTAGCACAGCTAACAGGGAGATATTTCTGTTGCCCCACATGGAAAGAATACAACAGAACAGGAAGTAGTTTGTGTTTATTCATGTGTAAATAGCAACACACTACAGAAGAGGGTCAGAGTAATCTCTTCATTAGGCAGCACTTCCACTTCAGAAATGTCCTCAAACTTCCCCACAGTAGGTTTTAATGATCAAATACAGCAAATAGAATCATGAAGCAACCCACTAGTGTTGTGCTGCATGCATCTTCTCAAACTACAAATGTCAGTATGTGGGCAATTTTCTGATATTACACAGCTTGTAGGACCAGGGGAACTATGCAAGATGTAGACACACCTGTATTGACACTTGGAGCAGAAGAGACAGGAAAAAGGTGCATTCACTTTCTAGTGCAAGTCTACAATAATCACACAGACAGAACAACATTTATTAACAGGAATGGAACAAGTCCACACATGAATAAGATCATAATAATACAGTTGTAAAAAAGATTGAAAATCTCAGACTGAGGCAGTCAAGACTGTGCAGTATGGGTATTTGTACAGAGCACCTGTACAGCAGTTTCTCAAAGCAGGAGCTTACCATGAGAAATGTGGCTGGCTAGTGGGGTGGGCATGGATTATCATGGGGATGCCTTCCATTAAGAAATTCACTAAGATCAGCTGGTGATACACACAATATATTCAGTTGAAAGTACCACTAAACAGAATCTCAGGCAAGAAACCTATTCTACTTTGACTTCTGATCACTCCAACTGCATCCTGACAGAAGTCAGTTCCCATTTTTCCCCAAGCAGAATAATTTTGGTGATAGGTACAATATTCTCCTTTCTGAATTTATAACCAGACTAAAGTAAAACAGGGGAAGAAAATGCTTTGAAGAAACACAGACATTTTAAACAAAAACAATAATTTTTCTAAATGGTTTTATTTACATTTTTCATATACAAGTACGTTAAATGATACATTCTGACTAGTATCCACACCAGTGTGAATTACATGGATTAAAGATACTGATGTATTGCATATGATGAAATGCAAAACAACCCTAAGCTGTGGTCCCACCCCCTGAATGTGAGATGCCTCACACAGCATCTGTTTGTGACCAAGACAGTTAAAATTCAAAATGTCCATATGAAATAGAAGTTATCTAAACAAATGTATCTGGTTGCATTTCTTTAGGACAAGCAATAACACAGGAGTCTTGCAAAATTCTCAAGACAAAAAAATACATATTAACAGCCAAACCTTTTACATGTATGTTATCAGCTTTGTATTTATTGTTTCTAGACTTGGGCTACTTGTCACAACTGTCTTTTGGAAATGATTTTTATGTCTTTAATTATGGCAACCTTTCAACCCCTATTAACAATGTTCAAAGTGACCAGGATATAATGCTGTACCACTCAATAAAAAAGGTAAAAGCTGTGGTGTGAACTGGCCTGAAGCATTCAGGACAATTACAGAGGAAAGTTTCCATTCAGAGTAACTGGAACTAAAAATTCCTTAGATCATTAAAAAAATGTTGAAAGTATGTGAATACAGTTTAATAAATGTGCCTAAGAGGATTTTCAACCTGGTGATTTCTCAAAGGAAACTAGCAGAGAAAAAAAAGGCAATTTCAAAAGTTTGCTTCAGAACTACTGAAGTATTTACAAGACTGGTAAAGTAAATGTTCTTTCATGAGCATGAAATGCATTATCAGGTCCTTCTGTATCTAAAAGATGGTTCAATCAGTCAAAGTGACAAAGGAAATAGTAAAAGACAGCTGGGCCTATGGGATCATAGGGTATTAAACTGGATTTATTTTCACATTTCTGTAGCACCTTTTAGGCAGGTGCCAAAAGCACTTTAATCACTAAAGCAGCCTCACAACAACCCTGTGAGGTAGGTAGGTAGGTATCTGTTAAATAACAGGTTAAATAACTTACCCAGGGAGACACAGCACATCAGCAGAGCAGGCTAGAGTCCAGACCGTGTGATCTATGGATTTAACATTATGGCACAGTGGGGCTGAGACTTAGACACTCCTTTATACAACTGCCATGTCAACAGAGCCAAGCTTTCTGAGAGGAGGTTTTTATGGGAAAGGTATCAGAAGAAAAGTGTACTTTAAGTAACTAGAGAAAATAAGAGTTGGGGAAGAATAGCACTACTGTTCCACTTCCTAAATTTTAAGAGATGCAGAATAGCAAGTTAACTATTCTACTTGCTTAAATACTTATCAAATCCAAAACTCTACTTAGGTGTTCAAACACTATGACCCAAAACCAGCTGTGAACTGGGAGTTGTTTCATCCACTTATATAATTTCTAAGTCCTGTAATTCTTCTTTGAAGGTCAGAAGAAATAAGAACCAGCGCAAGAATCCAAACTTTTTTCATCAATTTCAACTTTAATAGTGTAATTCCCATTAACAAACTGTCAAAGCATGCTCTTCCTAACTAATCTCCACGTTCTACTGACTACCTAACCAGTCCCAATGCAGAGAGCAGAGCATATAAATCAGTGCTTGGCACACAAAATGCTAAATGTGAAGTATGTGGTTCCTTTAGCATGCTCTGTGTACCAGTTGTGGTGAGCTGGATGATACACTGAGTGCTGAGCACTGTTCTCCACCATATTCCACTAGGGAACACAGCCATACACAAAAAGCACAACAGTCAGTGAGCTGAACAAACACAGTCATAAAACCAAGAGGTAATCACAGCAGCAAGGCCTGCACTTACAAGTTATACATTACAAAAAGAACTGGCACATGCAGTTTTTGTTCAGATAGTTTATCAACAATTTCTACTGAAGACTGGAAGTGACTAAAGAGAACACATTTGTTAAGTCAGACAAAGGGGAATTTAAAGACTTCTAACAACTTTGAGAGTACAGCTGTTAAAGGGCTAATTTCTTTTTCATAAGGCCCTTTTCATAACCCTCACCCTGGCTCATCTACCAATACACCACAACTAAGGAACATTGTTCAGCTCTGATTTATGTCTTGCAGAGGGCAGAATTCTCTAGTGAAAGACAGCCTGCCAGAAAAGAACCCCCATTTCCCCCCCCTTTCTGTCTTTCTGGGATGCAAAGAGAAAACATTTTCTTGTTAAGGAGTGAAAGTATTTTTTGACATCAGAGGAAATGCAGGTAACAGATGACTGAAGATTTTACAATTTTCAGATTTCAATAATGAGGCAGCAAAAGTAAATTGAAAGCAGTGCTGGAGATCAACCACAGGTTTATTTTACTAAATCATGGCTAGAAACTCATATACTTCTAACAGCCCAAGAAAAGTTTTCTAGCAGGAGGAGACTACTAAAATTGCCAAGGAAGAAAGCTTTTGGAAAATACTTTCCTTATATTCCTTGCACATCTTAAGGCTGCAATAAAAAGAAGCCTGAACAGAATTCCTCTACTCAGCCTTCAAAAATGAACTGAAGTCTAAATTTAACCACAGGGTTTAAAGAACATTTGATAAAGCATTTTGATTTGAATCTCACCCAGACGGACTGCACAAATGATATGCAACTGAAAACAACACTGACAACAGTGCCCAATTCTGTGACCATATCTTTTTATAGAGAGGAATTTGGAAATAAGTTGTTTCAACTTATAGCTATGTGTGCTCACATGTGCTTAAAAAAAACCAGAGAATAGCATATTGCTTTGTTTGTAAATTACTATCAGTTGTAACATGTCACTGTAACCAGGAAAGTTGAAAATTAAGTCATAACTGGGATTTTCAAAATTTGGCTGTTAAAAGATAAATTTCTGAAAATTACCTTCTTACATTTCTTTCAAATATAACCCTCTTCAGGTGCAGCCTCTACTGGAAATCTGCAGTTCCTATTTTTCCATTGTTTTGAACAACAGAACTATATATTCCATTTCTCTAATATTTGAAGTGTATTAATAAGCAGACACACAAGAACTAGTGATGGCTATGACAATTCTTTCCCTCTCAGATTTACCTCGTGTTCCCTGGTGCTGATCTGCTCTCCTTGAAGGAACAGGTAAAAAATTCTGCCCTAGACTGTTCCAAGTTTGCCACTGTTAAGGTTTCTAAATACTCTTAGATCATAAATTAGGGGAGGTAATGTCTGTCAGTTCATCTCTGAATGTGGTTTAAGATAGGGAGCTTTACACTGACAACAGGACTTTCTGCTGAAGGATGTACAGTGTAGTACGGGCTTTCTGAAATGGCCTTACTCAACCCTTAAATTTGAGGCATGAGAAAGATAAAGGTTTTAAAAAAGCACAGAAATCAGGCAATTTAATGAAATGATGAAATAAGATTAGATTCTAAAAACTAGAAGCTGTAGCAAAAATTTCAGGGTACAAGAGGCTAATGGATTTGGCTGCAGGATCCAAAAAGGAAAAAGATGTATTTGGATGTTAGTCCATTTGCAATCTCCCAAACATGAATAAACATCAACATTCTAAACAAGATAGTGAAAACTCTATATATTTAATTTGGTAGCATTCAATTTAAATGGCACTATTTTGCACTGCAGCATCTTACTATAAACTACAACATAAAAATTTCTGCTCAATTCCCATGATCCCAATTGTCCTTATCTTCAAAATTTACTGCCAGACATTTCTGGATAAGTAATTTAATGTAAAATAAGATATGATAAGTATGCAATGAAATTTCACAGCAAATGGAAGAAAAAGAGCTCATTTCTCATCTACAGAATACAGGTCCCCACCCCTGAAGTTTAGCATATATGAAATCTGTCTCAAGGAAGATGTGCAGCCAGAAGATGCCCACAGAAACCATGTGTATTAGTATTAAATACCAGCTACAGAAAGGAATCAAACCAAAATGAACACCACCACCCCCCCATGATTATACAGGGAATTTCATGGCATGTCATTAGAGACAGTTCACTGACCAATGCACTTAGTGATAAGTCTTACCCAGTCATGGAAACAATCACAATTTGTTGGGATTTTTAAAAGCTAATGAGTTGGGCTAATGCATTTTCATTCCAGAAATTAGTTCCATCCCCACACCCTCCCTGCAAACACTGTTCACAGAAACATTCAATTCCCTAAGAAAGCAAAAAAAAAAAATAAAATAAAAGAACCAAATATTTAGAGAAAGTCACTCAAATAAGTTTGTATGTGTAAATAAAAAAAAATCCTCTAAGTAAATGACACAGGAGGCAATAAATTGACACGACAAGCAAATAAAAGGCTAAAGCACTCCAATACCATTGAAACAGTTTTAATGTTGTTGCAATTCCATAATGCAACAATCATCAACTCATGAAAGACCCAATACTTTAGAATTCATTTTAATCATTCCTTTGTACCTATTTTACAAAATAAAGCAAGGCATATTTAAAATCCCCTTTCCCCTAGATATTATGTGCCTATCTTATTCATGCTTATAAAAATATAAACTTAAAATCCTATGAAATGTTATGTAAGAAAAAATGTAAAAATATTAACCTCTGCTTCAATGTACAGTTTCCAGAATCTGCCAGAACTGGGGAACTGGGCAACAAGGCGTTCATAGGTCTTCCGTGCTTTGTCTATAGGCTGATTCTAAAAATTGAAAATCAAAACAGCATTTACAGTATTATGATTTATGTAAATGATTATGCTGATTTTACTCCAGAACGAAATAGTGTGAGTGGACCATAGATAAGGAAATGTAATCCTATATCACTAAACCTGTGCCTCTCGAATGAGAATGCTCCAAGCGTCAAGGTCATATGGATTTTCTTCTAGTTTCTTTTCAGCTTTCTTCACTTTTTCTGGCACATATTCAGCAGTCTAGAAAAATTAAAAAGAAGACATAAGAGATCACAAGCAGTGCTTGAAAAGTTCTATCCCACCTACACAGTCAAGCAAAAGATAACATTTCAACAGCATAACATTCCACAGCTCAGCTTTTAAAATGCAGTTTCTAAAGTGGAATTCAGCTAGAAAACAAGTTGTCCCAGGAAAATAATGCACACTTCGCACAAGTTCTACATGTTATGGACATCAACCAAGAAGTTAGACTAAACCAACTCAACGTCTCTAAAACATGAAAACAAATTTGAGTTTGCTGGAATATTTATTGCACTATGAATTTTAAACATTTTTACCAACCTGGAACTTTAAGATGCAAAAAGTAAATTCAGCCCAGTATTTCTATCACAGAGCTCAGGCAAACAAATCCAGTTTATCCAGGAGTCATTCAGGACTTGGAGAACAGAAGGTATTTGGTATCACAGGTTTAACAAGAAAATCAGGAGCTGATATTTAGCAGAAACAGATACACACTATCCAAGCACAATCTCCTTGTTCACTTTCTGATCTCTCAACCCTACAGATGCCTCCTGTAGTTTTGGCACTAACATCACCTTTTTTTAAAACACTCAGACATTCCTACTGAAGTTTAAAAGCTTTTTTTCGGGCTAAAAGCTGTACCAAATTGACTGCAAACTTTTTAACACCGTTACTTTCAAACACTTCTGGAAATAACTTGCTTTATGATTTTCAGGGTTTTTTTTCTAGATCTAACACTGTTAACACAAGTAGAATAAAAAATTACACTGTGAAGATCACACACAGACAGCCTTAAAATACATGTTTGTTACAACCCTAACTGAGCTGAAATTTATTTCTTAAGCCTGAAATATTGTTCTGACCTGTACTCCAAACCACTTACTTTGAAAACCTGGCTCATTTTTAGGCAGATAACAGCAATACAAAAACCACACCAATTAAATTCTTGCCTTTGTGAGATGTAAAATAGTAACCCCTAAATCATTACTATAAGACCTTGCTGGTGAAATTTTATAATTAAGAATATTCATCTCTAATATTTTCAGCAGTACCATGTAGTGTGACTCAGTTATAAAAAAACTTCCAGAAAATTCTAAAAAAACTCCCAAATTCCGCCATCTGCTAAAAGATTATTTTAAGGAATTTGTTTTAATTCTTAATATTGGGTCTAGGTCCCAGAATCCCAGCATAGGGCAGGCTGGAAGGGATCCCACTGGGTCACCTGGTCCAAGCTCCCTGCCCCAGCAGGTCAGTGCATCCTTCTGAAGCTGAAAAAGACAAACAGCACAGAGAGAACCAACACTCCTCTCTCTCAAAGGTGCCAGCACGCTTTAGAATGAGAAGCAGAAGGTAACTACACTAGTTCTGAATATTTTTCAGCATTACCAGTTTTTGTGTCAGTCCTACTAGCAAGATATAATTCAAAGCATATCCCTCTAAATAAATTACTTAATAAATCTACTTATAAAATGGGAAAAGGTTCAAAAATATTGCAGAACTGTTAAATGGACATATCTGATATTGCAGATATGCAATAAAGGAAAAAGAAAAAAAATCAGTAGGCTGAGCTTTATAGGAGTCTAAAGACCTTTACTCCTTTTGATTCACTTCTCAAGCAATTCAAGCAATTTTTAACACTAATGCAAAGCAGTGTAGCTTGGAAGGCAAATATCAAATCCCACATTAAACTATTATAAAATGAATTTGATTAAAGAATCAAAGTAGCACTAAGCTGTAAACTCTGTAGTAGTAAATTTATAAACCGCCATATGAATAGTTTTACATTCCTAAGTCCATCAAAATTTTGATTCTGTAGTAGTTCAACTGATACAGGCTTAAGATGTAGAACAGTATAAGATGATCTAGCGGTTTTATTTCTTCCCAACTGACATGCATAAACATTATTCAGCTTCCAGAAGCAGCACTGAAGCTGAAATTTCTGAACTTTAAAACTATTTCTGTAAGTTACCCCTACAGGTGACCCAAAACTGCAATGTTGTTTATTCAATAAAGCACTAATTCAAATACAACAACATCAGAGGGAAGCTCTGATTCTGACTATAACCAACCCAGTGAAATTTACTTGTCTTAAATAAATTATTCTGGGTACACTGGACAGAGGGGTCTGGCAGATGTACCATTCATGTCTGCTACAACAAAAAGGACCCCACCCTACAAAAGCACAAGGTCCTGCCCTCTAAGTACTGACTTTTAAACCATATTAAAGAGAATGGGCCACTGAAGCACCTTTCAACTATTATATCAGTAGTTAAGTTGGATTTCCTCTAATCTTTCTAGGTGACACAAAAACATGCATTTCACTGCAGTGGCAGCTGAATTAAGACTTCCAGGAATTTCATTCACCTATGCAGATACAGGGTCATAAACTCAAACTCAGAAAGGCAGAAACAGCTCAGGAAAAAATAAATGCGGATAAGATGCACAACCACAGCAATCCTAAACTAATTTTGTGTATTTGATACACGAATCAAGCTGTGCAAGAAGCACAATTATTTTCCTGGAAAACAGAAAGGACTGATTTTTAAAGTTGGCAAATAATTGTTCAGCAGCAGCAGATAAGGTTCTCCATTCAGTTATACAAGACAAATTATAGGCACCCTACAGAATGGAAAACAACTCTATGATGATCAGTTTTCAACTGGACTGCCTGGACTTGCTTGTACCTTAGGTGACCTAAGTGAGAAATCCCTCTCCTGTCCCTGTCCACCTCCAGCACTGACCAAAGCCACCCACAGCACTGCAGGCAAATCCATGGCCTGGTTCCACCTGAGCACAAATGAGGCCTCATGGCATCTTCCCAAATAATCACTCCTAATACCCTGCAGGAATCAACACTGAGGATTTTCTGGACCATTTTGCCAGAACAGGGTGTGTGAACAAACACCTATTGTGAGGACTAACATCTACAGCAAGCACAGAGCAGAATGGAACCACGAGCCTGACTTTTAACCTAACTCAACCACAGGCAGGAAAACATGTGATCCTAGTTTTGAGAACTTTATGTTAACTGCAGTTTGTGCTTACAGCTGCTGCTATCTCAGTTCAAGGGCGTACAGCTTCTGATTATGTATTACTCATTGTAGTGCTTGCACAACAGCCAATATCCAAAATTGGGAACATATAATTCTTGGGTGTTCACTGCCATTATCCTGCCCCTAGATAAGCATTTCCAGGTAAGCTCATCCTGTAGCAAGCCACTTCAGGGAGTTAAATCAGCAGAAAAACAATCCTGTTGGAAAAGGGATTAACATTGAACCCCTTGGTTTCAAGATCAGATGCAGCAAAAAGGATGCAGAACCATTCAGGACTCTAGCAGCCCCAACTTAGACCAGCTGAAACACTGTTCAACTGAACCCAATCAGACACTGGCTTTTAACTTTTCTCCACTATCCGAAAAAAATACTGCACACAGACTGTAAAAACACTTGTTTCCTCTGCTTTTGTTACCTATTTGCAGTAGATCTCTACATCATCAGGATTCTATCCCACGAGCAACTCTTTGGAGGTCACGGAATTATTTTAGCACTTAGGGCTTTCTACAGATTACCGCCACCTAGTCCAGTTCACAACTACCCTTTTATTATTTATACACTGACAAATAGCAATAGAATTGATGTTTCACAGATACTAGAAGTATAAAAAGATCTTCCCAAAATCTCAAGAGACCTAAACCCACATTTTTTAGGAAGGGATCTAGGAGCTCCTTCCCACAAAATACATCAACTGCACAAAATCCAATTCTGAATTCATAAAGAATGTCTGAGGGAACAAAACCAGAGGAAATAAAGTTCACTTTTAGTATTTACTTATTTATCAATCACCTCCAAGGAAATATTCTTGGTTTATATCATATTCCTAAAATCAACAGTTTCCTCAGGCCTCTCAAATAAATCTTCATGATGCCAACCAAACTAAGAAAATACCTAAATACCTTCTAATTATTTGTAAGAATAAATACATCCAGTTGTTTAAGGCATCCTCCTGTTTCCACAAAAGGATCCTGTGCAGTGGAAAGTAAATAAATGTGTTTACAACACCTGGTACATCCACGAAGTGGCCAGCTCAAGATGCTTTAAAAACTACCATTAATGATGAAATAAGAACTTCTACAAACCAAAGAAGATTTTCCTTGCAGGATTGTGTGGGTTTAACATCACAGGAGGAGCTGTTGTATACAAAAAGGCAGGAATTGTAATGGCTACTTTAGTGAAATTGCTTCAATATCCAAAAGGAGGTTTCTGGCCATTAAGACAGAAGCCAGTTTGGTGGTTTTGGCTGGTTATTGCACACTTTAGCACAGCCTGGCCTGTAACAGACCCAGTGAATGGAATTTCAAATATATTAACATGCAACTTGACAAGCATTGTTAGTTGTTCAGTTTGCTAAATTTACAGGTTGGTTTAGTCTAAGGCTTTTTTCCCTTTAAGTTTATTTAAAGCTGCATGTGCAGAGAAGAACAAGTTTTAAAACCCTTTCCTCAGTAACACATCCCTTCACTGGGGGAACTGTAGTTTCAGCTTACCAAAATTTGCACTTTCTTAAATGTTTTTAATGCCTTGACTTCTTCTATTCTACACTAAGCCACTTCAACTGTCAACAGTCTGGGGAAAAATGTGTCCTTTAAGACTGGAGCAGCCATAGCCCAGCATATTCATCTTGACCAAAAAAAGGTACTCCTGTAAGTACTGCCCCATCCCAACATAATCTGGGCTCAAAAATCCAGAT
>NW_005054487.1:1105263-1109098 GCF_000277835.1 Geospiza fortis | reverse complement strand
ACTATTTCCCAAATGTTGGACTGACACATTTTTCACCTGAACTTTTTATTTGCATTCCTGGAACTTACTGACTCTGGAAATACACCTAAATTATGATTTATTTACAACTGTGTAAAAACTGTCATTAAATCACTGCATTACAAACTCGGGAGCTTTCCTTCAGTAATACTTGTACTTATTCTGTCTGCTCTTAAGGAGGTTTCTCTAAAGTGGCTCCTCCTGTGATGTTAAACCCACACAATCCTGCAAGAAAAGTCTTCTTTCAGCACCGCCTTCAGTGACATCTATTTTTAAAATATTAAACTGAAATTAACTACAACATTTACTACTGTCTTTAGCATGCAGAAACTTTCATGACGTACCACATCAAACAGACACAAGACAAAGAGAGGAAGGAATCAAAAGGGACAAAAGTACCTCAAGAAACCAGAACAAACTGGTTTTGAGGTATTTTCTATAGTCACAGAGACAATACAAACATCTTTTCTTCCACAGCTTAGATCAGACCTATATTCATGTAACATAAAAAATGCATCTCAGACTGGGGTTGTATCTTAGAAACACTAACTGGGAGTGTGAAATGCATGTCCTAACCTTAAAAGATTGGAAGGCAACTAATGCAGGAGCAAAGCAAATGTTATGTGATCTGGGAATTGAGGTTTTGTTACCAAGGACATGAAACAAGCACCATGACTGAAATGAAACTAGATGTGTACATTGAGGACCACAAAAATGTCAAGACATCCATAGGTGCAAGCATGGGCTCTTTGTAACCCTGGCCCATCAGGCTGGGAAGAGCCTGTAATGGAATTTTCTGGCAAACAGTGGCAGATGCAGCAGCCTTTCAGTCTACAAAAGTGCATTTCTGTGACACAGACAGGGCTGAGTGGTTGCTATTTCAGAAACTGACCCTGGAAATTCTGGTTTGCTAAACATCATGGAGGCCTCGGCAGAAATCTGGCAGGGGCCTGACAGATTTTAAGTCCTCACACGATTCAACTGGTTCTTCAGGACTAATTTAGGCCCAGCACAGCAAACACAGAGCAAGAATTTAAATATACTCCAAGAGTTGTGGCTGCATTATATTTCTTTGTCCTCCTGCTCCAGCTTGTTCTACAGTAACATAATGAGGAGACAACCTACATAACACAGATTAGGCTCTTGATCCACACTGCTGCCCAAAAACTCCTGGAGCTAAGCCTGGCCTAAAGGTGGTAAAGCCACGTTTCAACTGCACTGCATCTGGTACAATAAAGCCTCCCAAAGCCCACCTGTGTCTTAAACCTTACATCCCCTTTTCCCTCCCTCTCTTCCTCCCATCAGCATTCCACTCTGTTCTTCCTTCCCACACCAGCACAGCTCTGTGCTTGCTGCAGACAGCATGGCAATTTATTATTCACCTGCTGCTTTTGGCAGTGCCTTCCAAAAGCTGGGATCTGGGGATCAAGATGCAGAACCCGCTGCCTGAGAGTGGGTCTGAGAGCGGGCTCTGCCTTCTCAAAGGTTTCTCATTCTCACATTTTTACATCTAATGCACGGCACAGATGCAAATTAACCGAGCAGCGCCCGTTTCACACTGATGCCAAACCTCAGAGCTGGGAGCAGCAGATGAAACCTGAAACAGGGCAGGCAGCTGCAATCCCAGCCTCAGTTCCTACAGCAAGGCACGCTCAGAACCCTGGGCAGGCAAGCTGCAGGCCTGGCAGGCAGCACAAGAGCAGCTGCAGGGTGGGTGCCCCAGCCACCAGGCTCTGCTGCTCCTCCCTCCAGGCCACTGGGTTTGGATCCCTCGAGCCACGTCAGGCTCCCTGTGCTGAAAGCTCCATGGAAGTGGTGCTAAAGACACTGGGAGCTGGATGTGGCCTGGGGCAGCAGCTGGAGTCACAAACACGAGTCTGCCAGCTGAGAAAAAAGCTGTTACTGAAAGTGAAGAGCACTGATGGAAGGGAGGTAATGACCCCAACAAAATTAGACTTGTAGGGAATCAGAATCCAGAAGCCTTCATCAGGAAGATGGGGCAGTATAAATAAAAAAATAAAAATTAACCCAACCTATATGAGCAGTTTTTTTAATCTGAAGTGCACCCAACATGAACACAGAAACAATAATGGGCAAACAAAGGAACCTTATTAAGGCCCAAAGGCCAAGTCAGAGGTTGGCCTACGTGCTTTACACAGGCTGCAAATAACAACTGACAGGTTTGGGAATGCTAAACCCCTCTGAGATGGGGCATAACAGTATTACAGCTGCCACCTTTATGCAGTGTACAGACAGTAACTCAACCTTCTGCTTATCAAATTCTCCCTTGCAGAATAATATAAAGCCTAAAGTCAGCAGGGTTGAAGTTAAATAGTAACACTTTACAAGCTATAGAAACACACGTGCCCTTTTAACAACCAGCTTCATTAAGCCACGAAACATCAATGTATTCTTGAAAACATTCTGGGGTGGGGAGATGAAATCTGCAACATGCCACACACCAGCATTAACAAAATGCTGCTGTGGCACATTCTTACTTCTCTGCAGCCATGCACCTCATCATGAAGGGAACCATTCTGAAGAATGCCCAAACACGCTCCAAGCACACTGACCAGCCTGAGCAACCTGGAGCACACAGGGAATTTTGGGACATTACCCCAAGGAGGGAGAACCTGAGTATTTTATACTCTGGGCATTACATTTCCTATACCCACCCCATCCACCAAAATACTGATCTTTATATTTAATTATATTTAATTATTCATTATATTTCATGATAAAATTTACACTCCACCCTTTAGGGGAACAGGCATTCAGAAATTCACCGGTTTTGTAAGAAATTAACATTCTACGAAGAAAAAGCCACTTCAAGAAGCACTAAGGCATCAACTTAAAAGATTTTAAATATTTCTAAAGGGTAAGACATGTGTTATCAATAACTCTTCCCCCAATCAGGAATTTTCATCTCCACCCCTCCAATTAATACAGATTTTAAGCATAATCCCAACTACTAAAAAAAGCCATTTTGGAGAAACTCTGCCAATAAGTCAGAAATCGTTCACAGTAACACTAAATTTAAAAAGGTGACATACAACACTCTGGTAGCTCTCTAAACTAAGAGATTAGAGACACAGACTTTAGCCTATTAAAAAAAAAAACAAACCCAAAACAAACCAAGCCAAACTCCGCCGAAACTGCAGCTATTTCACAGAATCCCAGAAGGACTGAGTTTGAAAGGGACCTCTGGAGATCCCCTAGTCCAACCCTGCTGCCCAGGCAAGGTCACTTGCTGGAGTAGGTGACACAGGAATGCGTCCTGGTGGGTTTTGGATGCGTCCAGAGGAGACTCGGCGCCTCCCCCCCGGGGTAGCCGATCCGGTGCTCTGCAACGCTGAACCTAAAGAAGTTCTTCCTCATGCTGAGGTGGCGCTTCTGGCGTTTTAGTTTAGCTCCCTAAACGGGAGCTTTACTAAACGGAACGAGCGCTGTACTACAAAGAAGACCCTTTATCAAACAAACGCGTGTTTATCGTTTCTAGTTTAAGGATTAAGCAGCGTATTTTAGCAATGTTTTATTCCAGAGGTGTCGTTAGAGGCCTTCTCCATTAAACGCCTGAGTTCGGCCAACGCTCGCTTTACATAACACCGCAAGCTGCCTCTGTAAACAGCCTGTCCGAGCTGCAATTTCCTCCCCGAGTGCGCTCCGTTCAGCGGCCACGACCGAGCGAGACCGTGACCGGGCCGCCCATTGTGCGGCTCGGCCTGAGAGCCGGAGCTCCGGGCGCGTCACCGCCCGGGCCGGGCCAGCTCCGCTCCCCGCCTCCCTGCGGGGCACACGGAGCGCTTCCGCCGCACAG
>NW_005054487.1:1104159-1104815 GCF_000277835.1 Geospiza fortis | reverse complement strand
CCGGCCCGGCCCTGATGGTGGCCTCGGCAGCCGCTGTAGCGGCGCTCATGGGACCCCTCAGAGG
The DNA here is from genome assembly GCF_000277835.1 of Geospiza fortis. Lineage (NCBI taxonomy): Eukaryota > Metazoa > Chordata > Aves > Passeriformes > Thraupidae > Geospiza > Geospiza fortis. The sequence continues at coordinate 1,104,751 of NW_005054487.1, read as the reverse complement.
GATGGAGGGAGCTCGGTGACCTCCAGCGGCTCCTCGCCGGCGCTTTGCCTTCCAGCCAGCGCAGAGGCGTCCCTTGCACCTCACAAGAGCTTTTGGTAATGGAGACAAGTTCAAAACACAGGCTGAGATCGCGGTCACTGTAGATGTCAAAGGCGCAGGAGGGAGCTCCCTCTACTTAGTTTTTGTGAAAAACGTCAATCACTTGTTTTTAAAATTTTAAAAGTTTAATAGTAATAAAATGGTTATAAATATATAGTAATATAATTAGAGTAATAATAGTTTGGACAATTTGAATTAGGACAATATGAGACAATAAGGACAAAGAGTTACAGATAGTCCGGGTACCTTTTTCTGGGCAGCACGAGCCCGAAAAAGGGCACCCGTTAACAGAGGATTAACCCTCAAAAGCAACAGCCTGTTGCATATTCATACACCTCATACATGATGCATAAATTCCATTCAAATACAGGATTCTGTCTGGTCAGTGTCAACTTCCTCCTCTGAATCCTAACAGCGCCTATGAGGCAGGAAGAAGTTCGTTTCTCCTGCTAAGAGGGCAATAAATTCTTTTTCTCTGAAAGATTCAGGTGTC
>NW_005054487.1:1103095-1104028 GCF_000277835.1 Geospiza fortis | reverse complement strand
TACAATATTCATTTTAATATTTGCAAAAAGCCAATCATAAAATATGCATTTTTCACAGTTTTGTTTACGAAATACCCACCAGCCAGAGGAAAGGGCCTTGAGGCAGGCACTGCAGGGAAACTCTGCTATATGAAAAAAAAAAAAATCTAGGAGGAGGTTTGGCACATCCCAAGGTGATTCAGCTGCTTTCACAACAGCAGTGTAAGTGATCTTAAAATTGTGTAATACAGAAATACCTGAAGTAACTCGGTGTTAGCACTGTCTTAAACCACAGAAATGTGTGGCAGTGGGGCATGAGGAGAACATAATGTGCAACCTTCTGAAGCTTCTCCTGGGAAAAATAAAGGGAGCAGAGAGTGGAGAGTTACTTGACTAATTGTGCAGTAACATTTCTCAGAATTTTGGTTCTTCAAAAGTGAAATACAAACGTGTCTGTCCTATCCTTGGAGAACAGGGACTTTGTGATATGAGCCTAATCTGTTGAAAATATTTGAGAAATACATACAACTCCTATTCAAAAACCCTGCAATTTTCCAAGTCATTCTTGTAATGTTTTTCCACTTCCTATACAGGAACTAATTCCTTCAAAGTAATTGCTTGAAGCAATGCTGGTATAACTTCTAATTCGACAACACTCATGTCATTCCAGGGCTGCAGAGTGTCAGCTGCCTCTCTGGCCTGGCTGAATCTCCTTTTTTTTTTTTTCTGGTTCTTCAGGTTCCCATTTTGTTGTGAATGCCAGGGCTCCCCGCCTGAGGTACCTGGGGCAGCGAGGGCACGATGACAGGCCTGGCTGCTTGGCAGGGCTGCACTTCAGCTTCGGGCTGGTTTGTGATATCAGAGCAGGAGGATGTTGTTGATGCCTGCTGTGCTCTGGTGATTCATGCTCAGCTCAGTCACTGATGTGGAACTCAATGAATCAACAAGGAAACT
>NW_005054487.1:1098990-1101876 GCF_000277835.1 Geospiza fortis | reverse complement strand
GGGCAATAAATTCTTTTTCTCTGAAAGATTCAGGTGTCCTGTGGCTGCTATCTCCCTGTGAGTCCTTTCTTTAAAACAAGTATCCTACATAGCATAGTTTCTATTTTAACATTTTTTATAGCCTAAAACTATATTTAACACAGTACTTCAGAGAATTAATACAGCATCACTTTCTAACACAACACATACAATATTCATTTTAATATTTGCGAAAAGCCAATCATAAAATATGCATTTTTCACAGTTTTGTTTACGAAATACCCACCAGCCAGAGGAAAGGGCCTTGAGGCAGGCACTGCAGGGAAACTCTGCTATATGAAAAAAAAAAAAATCTAGGAGGAGGTTTGGCACATCCCAAGGTGATTCAGCTGCTTTCACAACAGCAGTGTAAGTGATCTTAAAATTGTGTAATACAGAAATACCTGAAGTAACTCGGTGTTAGCACTGTCTTAAACCACAGAAATGTGTGGCAGTGGGGCATGAGGAGAACATAATGTGCAACCTTCTGAAGCTTCTCCTGGGAAAAATAAAGGGAGCAGAGAGTGGAGAGTTACTTGACTAATTGTGCAGTAACATTTCTCAGAATTTTGGTTCTTCAAAAGTGAAATACAAACGTGTCTGTCCTATCCTTGGAGAACAGGGACTTTGTGATATGAGCCTAGTCTGTTGAAAATATTTGAGAAATACATACAACTCCTATTCAAAAACCCTGCAATTTTCCAAGTCATTCTTGTAATGTTTTTCCACTTCCTATACAGGAACTAATTCCTTCAAAGTAATTGCTTGAAGCAATGCTGGTATAACTTCTAATTCGACAACACTCATGTCATTCCAGGGCTGCAGAGTGTCAGCTGCCTCTCTGGCTTGGCTGAATCTCCTTTTTTTTTTTTTTTTCTGGTTCTTCAGGTTCCCATTTTGTTGTGAATGCCAGGGCTCCCCGCCTGAGGTACCTGGGGCAGCGAGGGCACGATGACAGGCCTGGCTGCTTGGCAGGGCTGCACTTCAGCTTCGGGCTGGTTTGTGATATCAGAGCAGGAGGATGTTGTTGATGCCTGCTGTGCTCTGGTGATTCATGCTCAGCTCAGTCACTGATGTGGAACTCAATGAATCAACAAGGAAACTGTGGGTTATTCTGCTCTGGGAGGGGATGGGGCAGAAATCAAAAATCCAGAGCTGCTCAGGAATTAAAGACTGCTGTACCTGCAGGGACTTGGAACTGGAAGAAAATGAGAACCTAGATAGATGTTGGGCCTTAAAGGCTGCCAGGCCAGGGTCTTGGTGAGCTGTAAGCAAAGCAAATTTGAAAGGAAGCTGCTTGCAGAGAGCTGGGGCAGTGGTTATCAAACAGGCCTGACATACCTGTCTCCCAAGGCATTCTAGCAGCTAGTTTTGAAATCATGGGTTCTGTGCAGCTAAAACCACTAAAAACACTGTTTGCAACCCTTTTCTCAGAAGGATTCAGTCACAGATGTAATTTTGTTGATTGTGTCTGCTCGGTGCTGCAGAGACAGTTTTAGCCCCTCCGATTTGAGCTGCCCTGTTAATTTCTGTGTGCCAGTGCTGAATCCCACCAGAGTGCAGAGGGTGCTGAAGATTGTCATCAGTGTCCCCACACTTGCTGGAGGCTGTGGGCTGTCTCCCCTCCTCTGAGATGCATTTCAGACACAGGGTGAAGGTGAGGACCTGGAAACGGAGAGACCCCGTCCTGCAAGTGGCCAGGGGCGTGGTGGGGCCTGGTGTTTGCTCAGCTGAGGCTTTGGCAGTGCCTGGGTCCCCTACAGAACCCACAATCACCCCTTTGGTGTTTCTAAATTGACAACACCCTGGGGATTCTGTGAACTAAAGAGGAGAAAGCAGCCTAAATTCACATTCTCATAGGTCATGATTAAGAGTGAATCAATCCATCTTTCTGATGGATCAATCCAGACTGGTGTTGCTCCCCATTGGACCTCCAGTGAGCTGTGTCTCACTAATCAGGCGCATCAATGAGGGAGGAGGCAAAACCCAAACAGGCTTTGCTGAGTTTGTTTTCTTGGGCTCTGCACTGGCACTGCTGGGCTTTGTAGTCAAGAGGGAAGGAAGCGTCTGTGGGGATTTGGGTGGTGAGGAGGAGAAGGCAGCAATGGGATTGAAAAGAGTTTGGAAATTTAGTGTATAAGCAAGAAAACAAAGGTGGATGGACCAATGAACAGCTAGGGTGATCAGTAAAAAATAATTACAGCAGATTACATAGTTGCAGTAATGTATTTTAGTAGTGTAATAAGATGTTAAAATTTGGGGTTGAATTCTAGCCTCCTCACCATCAATTCATTTGCTTGAATTGCCTATCACTTAGTGCTATTTATTACATTGTTGCCTCATTTATTTTTTGTAAGCAGCTTTTTCAGTTTTTCTAAGGAAAATATGAATAATCATCATATCAATTAAATCCTGTTCTGTTTTCAATGCAGAATTCTTTCCCAGTGCAAGTAGTTGTTGCTTTCCTATAACACTTCTTGCTGTTGTGGAGCATTATTAGTATTCATCAATGTTTATTTATATTGCCTTGTGGATTTTTTGGAAAATTTACAATAATGAAATTAAATCTGAAGCTGGATCTGTGTGCATCTCTCTCTCTCTCTCTGATCAAAGCTGTATTTTAAGGATGAAACACTAAGCAGTGAACATAGTGCAGTAAATTGTTTAAGCCAACAACTGGGTATCCTCATGGGTAGGGTTACATTGTTTTTTTCCCTTGAGATTTGTGGTCAGATATTTATGGATGTACCCTTTACAGTGTACGTACAGTGGGTCTAACATGTCCCAAATGCACAATCTGTGAGCAGATCAGCTCCCCAGGATGGGCACAGTCAGCCCCCCATGCCCAGCAGCCGTTCCTCTGGCATT
>NW_005054487.1:1091285-1098867 GCF_000277835.1 Geospiza fortis | reverse complement strand
TCTGCCATCCCTGCAACAGTATCCAAGGCTCTGAAAATCAGAGAGGCCAATACCCACCAGCTCTGCCCGGGCCAAATTCATAGGCAGAAAAAAAGTAGAAATCTAGAAAAACTCAAATTACACAACGGAGTTTGAAAAACCAACACACAGAACATCCTGAACCAAAACAACAAAAAATCCCAAGCCAATAACAACAACAACAACAACAAAAGAAAACCAACTGAAAAATGCTATTCTGGATGAAAGTGGAGTCCAAATGAAGCCTTGCAGCTGGAGGGAGAAAGATGAAGTAATGTACACAAATAGCAGCGCAGTTCACTGATTGCAATGTTCTCAAACTTTGGAGTGTTTGTAACCTAAGTATTTTGGAAGTCGTTAAGATGCTCCTAGCGACCGCTGGCATGTTCACACGTGTTCCTGCGGCTTGTCGCTGTCCCGGCGCTGTGACTCACCCGGGAGGGGGCAGGCAAACACCGCCGGCTCGGCTGCAAGCGGGGCGAGGGGACGAGCTGCACGTACCTGGCGCCCGCCCAGCTGGGAGAATGGCACGGCGCTGTGAAAAATGCATGTATTTTATGATTGGCTTTTCGCAAATATTAAGATGAATATTATATGTGTTGTGTTAGTGTGTTAAGTATAGTTTTAGGTTATAAAAATTGTTAAGATAGGAACTATGCTATGTAGGATCTTTTTTTTAGAGAAAGGACTCGCAGCGAGATAGCAGCCACAAGACACCTGAATCTTTCAGAGAAAAAGAATTTATTGCCCTCTTATCAGAAGAAATGAACTTCTTCGCGCCTCGAAGGTGCTGTTAGGATTCAGAGGAAGAAGTTGACGATGACCAGACAGAATCCTGTATTTGAATGGAATTTATGCATCATGTATGAAGTGTATGAATATGCAACAGGCTGTTGCTTTTAAGGGTTAATCCTTTGTGAACGGGTGCCCCTTTTCAGGCTCGTGATGCCCAGAAAAAGGTACCCGGACTGTCTGTAACTCTTTGTCTTTATTGTCTCATATTGCCCTAATTCAATGTGTCCAAATTGTTATTACTCTAATTGTATTACTATATTTTTATAACCATTTTATTACTATTAAACTTTAAAAAATTTTAAAAACAAGTGATTGGCGTTTTTCACAGCACCAACTCTGGGGGTTTTATGTCTGGATTACAGGATTTTTTTCCTGCCACATTACTGTTGGACATCACAGGTGTCTTTCTGTGAATCCTGCTGTCGAGTCACAGACTGCAAAGATGAATGATTTTTAAAGTGTTTAACTTTACCTTATTTTAGGAAAAAAGTCATGCACATTTTGGGTGTAAGGGTTTTAACAGTTAATAAGAAGGGCAGAAAGTAGGAGCATATGGAAGAAAAATAGAGTCATCAAGGGATGATTGGAAATCAAAGAGGGAACTTGCCAGTAGGCAGCATAGAGATCTTCCAACAAATAAAAGGCAGAACAAGATGAGGTGGGGCAGAACATACTTACTTGTAATTGGTTTTATGCTTTTGCATACAAGTATTTAGCCTCAGGTGTTTTCTAGTGTATGCTTGCTTACTCTGATTGCAAATACACAGACAAAGCCCTGTAAAAACCATAGTGGTGATTGCAGTTGTTTCTCACTTAAAGCCAGTGATACAAAATTTAGTGTTCATTGTGATTAGAGGATATAGTACTTCCAAAAAATGCTAGTGATTAACAATAAATAATTGACTATCTAAGCATAATGTTGCTTGCGCTCAAATGCCTTCTACTTAGCTGAATAATCCAATCATCATAAGATGATGTGTAAGAGTCAGTTTATAAGACATTACATGCTGTTCATTTTCATAATGTACTGGCAAACATGAACACAGAACATCACAGGTTTCCACCTCGGGGTGTTTTGGGCAGACCTCTTGTTTTCCTAAACACAAGTTGTCCCCAGCCAGGAAGCTCACCCTGCCCACATAAATCCTACCTGTGCAAGCACCGTGTTTGTGCAGCCTGGAGAAACAGGAAAGGTGGAACTGGCCACCCGGTCCACCTGTAATGGGGGTGGGGAGGTTGCTACGCAACTTTAGTGTTTGATGTTTTGCTTGAAAGCTCAGCTCCAGGAAACAAGGGTTTACATAAGAATCAATCTTTCTTTCTTCTAAGTTTGTTTCCTTCTATTATGAAACAAAGCTTGTTTGTGTGATTCAAGTACATCACAAACTCCCAGAAACCTGGGAACAATGTGAAAGAAACCAAAGTTTGGGATTGTTTCAATCTCCTTGTTTTAAGGCAAATTTGATCTACAAATCCTGGAAATGCCTGTATAATGGAATAGTAACCACCCCCTCCTCCTGCATTCACGGTGTACAGCTTGATCCACAAGATACCCCTTGCTTCAGTTCACCTTCAAAACCCATGGTGACTGCTGTGTCTCTCACCTTAGGCCACATTTCTGTCTCTAATGCCATTATTGTTCTCAAAGCTAATTTTGATGAAATTACTGATGTTCCTGACCTCTGTGTGAATCTCCTGCACTGCTGATGTCAGCTCGTCCAGACCTGCACGTGAAATCCCAGCCTCCTACGAGTTTGTGTGAATTTACCTTGACAGATTGCATGCACTTTGAATTAAGGGCTGTGTTTTCATATTTATCTCTAAAGCATCTGGGTACCATGGTGATCACACCAGACAAGCAGACAGATACACTTGTGCTTAATGGTAACTGCAATGCTGGGGTCCTTTCCTGTAGGAAGCTGGGATTCATGTTAACAGAGCTGTCTTCTGTAGTTAAACCAGTGATTCCAAGTTTTCTTGTGTGCCATTTTTTGGTAAATTAATAAGGACACAAAGCTAAGGAGGTGCTTTTATGTTCTCTTTACTGGCTAAGCTTATAATGCCTTTGAACCTGTAATGATACCTCAGCCCAATCACCACATGCTACAGTAGAATTTGCTTTGTTGTTGTATTTCTGAAATAGTTTAACACTGCACTTTGAAATCTCATTTAAGAGAAATGTCTCAGCCTAAATATAAGAAAAAGCACCCTTCAGGTCAACAGTCTGAAAAGTATTGCCTCTTCCAGGCAGCTCTAATTATGTATTGATTGTACTTAAATCTTGCATTACAGTTCATTTCATGTTACATGCGTGCATTTTTTATTTTTTTCCTTGTGTTGTTTTGACAGTTTTAAAATAAAAATACATGGGTGAGTGTTTACTCTGGAACGGCCATTTCATGTTATTAGCATAGAGAGGGCAATGAGGCAGAAAAGGGAATGTAATGCTTATATATTAGTTAGTACTTGTTCCACGTAGCATCTTTCCAAAGGCTGGGGACAATTCCTGGGGAAATGACTCAAAATGTAATGATCCTGCAGTGATTTAACATGAAAAAACGAGGTGCCTTGGATTTTTATTATATTTGTTTGCTCCTTGACCAGAAATGATGTGTCTTTATTTCTCATCATTCAGGCTTTCTGTTGTCACTCTCGTTGCAGTTGTTGGTCTTGGGAGCAAAGAACTAGAGCTGCTGTAGATCAGAAGTATGCATCCATTGCATGAAAAACAGATTTTCAATGTAAGTTTGGAGAATGAATGAATCCCACAACTTTCCTTTTTTTTTTTTTTCCCTGTAATTCGTTAGAAACCATGAGCACAGAAGGATGTGTGTATCCCAGCACAGTTTGGAAGTGCCATCCACTCAGACATGACAGTAGGTTTGGGAACACTGTCAACACTAATTACCTTGTAAATCCAGGCGCCCATTGCAAGAACTGCAGCTTCCCCAGTTGCAAACATATTGCCGGGAGATTTGGAGCAATTAAGCAGCAATTGTTCTCACAGAATGGGAGAAACAGGGCTCTGGGATGTAGTTTGGATGCTGCAAGGATCAGGACACTTTCTTCCACAAGCTGTGGGTCTGCTGGTAGATAAAACTGGCACTGGGAGATAAAAGAAACAATGGGAAGGATTCCACTGATTGATGAATGGAAAAAGATATTTGCTTTTACAAATAAAGTTTAGGTTTGCTGATAAACGAAATTAGACACTGAAAGATGAAAGAAACAACGGGGAAGAAAAACCCCTGGATTCAGTAAGAATTAAAGATTAAAAGGGAGGTTTATACATTAGAGGGAAATCTTCGGTATCTGGGAGTCTGTACCTCTCATGTACCTCAGCCAGTGGGGAAAGAGAGAAGGGAAATGCAGCTGGGAAATTGGGATAAAAAGGAGGCTGCATCCTCCAAAAATTAGAGAGCTCCCAGGGGAATGCCCCATGGTCTCTCCCTTTATTTGAATAAAGTAAAAGGACTCCTCTGTCTCCCTTTTGGACATAAACCTCTGGTGTTTGTGGATTAATTTTCCTGACACTACTATTAAGAAATTCTTTTCAGAAGCCTCGTTTATTTCATGATCCCCAAGATGAATAAAGAAGTTATTCCTTAATTTCTTGAGGGTGCAGTCAAGAAATAACCATGTGCTGCGGTGCTGTGTGAGCAGGAATCCTTGGGATGCAGAGCCAGGCTTCTGTTTGTGTGCGTGCTGGTGAGATCGGGGCATGGCAGCAGCGTGGAAAGCAGCACCAGGGGTGTGGTGTTAGCCAGGGATGTCCCAGCAGTGGTGAAAAACAGGGGCAAGTTACTCCTTGGTTCAGATAATGAAGACAATGTTAAGGCAGTATGATAAGTGAGCTGATCACTGTGGGCATGTGATGGACTGAAGCATAGCACCTTTCCAACCATTCAATATCTATACGTGAAAACATACAAAAAATTATGACCAAACTCAAAATTAAAAAAAAAAATCTTTTTAGTTAAGTAAACCTTACACCATTATTAAAAACCAAACCATAATTATCATATATTTATACCTCATCTACTCCAAGTTGCTCCTTGGTTCAGATAATGAAGACAATGCTAAGGCAGTGCGATAAGTGGGCTGTGGCTGTGGTGTGTGACTGAGGGATGGCGCTGCGATAGCCTCTAGTGAGTTATTTGCTCATCAAAGGCCGTAATTGTGTTTAGAAACGGAGAGCCAGCAGGTTGGGCTGGTTGTGTGCAGTGCTTACAGCACTGAGTGCATTGTGCGTGTTATCTAGCTCGATGTGCTTTTCTCCAGCCCTATCTCTGTGCTCTCGCTGCCTTTTGTTTCAGCCTTTGCTGCGTGACTCATCTTCATAAGATGCGTTTGCTACAATTATCTGCTGGGTTTTGTAATGAGTCCCACTCCTTCCTTTTGCCTCTCTTCTTTTCAGGCTTGCCTTCAGAATTCATGGGTGGTTTTTTTTTTCATTTTTCTCACAGGAGGTACCAGTTACCAGCGTTAAAGGACCACCCCTAAACTATGTCCCAAATCATGACATATCTTCTGTTTTCAGACCAAATTCCAGTCTGTAAAGAAAAGCACTGCTGTATGCACCAGAAAAGGGAGAGCACTGTGAGGAATATTAATACCAAGCAATAATGAAGAAAAATGCCGCTGTTTAAAATACAGCGGTAAATGACCCTTACAACCATGATAAATTTCAAACCCATATCTGCTCACATTTTCAAAGGCTTCAGAAGAATACTGTGGACTAAAAACTCTTAATGATTGCTTTATCCCTCTCTTTTGTACTTAAAAGCAGGAGCAGCTGTTACCAGTACTCACACAGAACCACTGCTATCTGAAAGAATTAACTGCTTACATGAAATACATTTAAAGTGTCTCTACAGCTTTTTAAAACACCTGTGTCTATGTGTATATATTAAATTGAGTAAACTGTTTCTCTTTCCCAGCTGAATTTCATTTGTTCTGAGTTTTGCATTTAACACTTCTTGAAAAGGAGGACATCCAGCACAAGATGGTAACAGCATAGACAAAGGTATATAAAGGTTTATAAATAAAGGTATATAAAGGTTTATAAATAAACCCCAGACATAAGGTGTCTGTGTGGAAAGGCCATTTCAGTCCTGCATCTGGAAGTTCTGATTTTTTTTTCTAAATCAATTTAAAATATTTTGTAATATTAAAATACATTTTAGCTAAGAATGGCCTTAGGAGCTATTTTTTTGGTGCTCTTGCATTGTATACTCATTGTTTATACATTTTTCTCATATCTTGTGTGCTTGACATAGGGTTCTAGAACGTGAACTGAGTTGTTACCAAATGTAGGCCAAAAACTCCATTTAGGGTGATAGAGTGTGTTGTCTGAGAGCCATCTGACAGAACTTTCTGGTGGCATTGCCATCTATTTCAGTGAAACATCCCAGTGACGCAGAACAACAAATGACTGAGAAATTCCAGCAATGTAAGAAAGAGGAATGAAAAACAAGCAACTATCTTGAGAGGAGCTAATTTATCTTGTATTTTTGTGAATTCAGAAAAATATTATTCCTAATGATTATCTTAATATATAAGATTCAATTCAATCAATTTGTTTTGTGTTTTAGAAATATTTTGAATAAATACAGTTTTCCATTGTAAGCTGGGAATAAATAAGTGAATACTTTAGGCGCTTGTAAAATGACAAAATTCAGAGAAACATTTGTGTTAATATTTTGTGGTCAGGTTTGAGACAATATTTGGAATGCAGTATCAAAATGTGTAAGAATTGAACCTGCCATAGACTAAAACAGATACCCAGAATTTGAGTGGGATGGAGTAAGAAAAGTGTTGTAGCCCTTTGCTTTTTCTTCAGCCAACTCTGTAAATAAAAATCTGTAAGATACAGAGCTAAAATCTTCAGTGTGCCAAAGCCTGTATAATTTATCTCCTTCAAATCCTAGGTACCCTTCAATCAGCACTGAAATTTGCTGTTAAGTTCATCTCCAAGGAGTAATGAATGCTTAATATTGGAGTGCATTCTGAAAGCTACTATGAAAACAAACAAAAACCAGACCTGGCTTCACCGTTACTGAAGGAAGAGCAAGTCCAAGCATGCCATCTGAAGAGTTTGTACTTCCCACAGGGCTGTCTTGGATCTTCATTTCTTCCCTTTACATTGTCCTTGTCTTTGGATTAAATTCTGGTCCTAGAGAAGGTAGTTGTAAAGCTCACAAAGACCTTATTACCTTCCTCTAAAGAGTCATTACTTGCTGGAATTTACAAAGCTTCAGCTCAAAATGGGGTTACAGCATATTTGAGGTGGCCATCTCATTTCCAAGTGCGGTGCTGTTTTCTGCACATCCGCCGTGTCAGATCCTGTAGATTGTTGCATTTGTCCCCTAATTGCAAGAATAATGTCTTGTCCCTAGTAATTACTATAAAAATGTGAAGAGGTGCTGTAGTTCCAGAGCAAATAGTTTCCTTGACACCTATTGACCCTTCAAATCCTTTTAGGAACTGGCTATCTTTGGGAAAAAAAATCACAAAATCCTTATTGAATTTGCACTCTGGCCTCTATCTTTCCTCTCTGCTTGTTTCCTGGCCAGAAAAGCAAGAAGGTATTAAAAAAAAAAAAGACATTAAAAAGAGGAGAGCTCAGTCCAGACTGGTCTGGCAGCTCTAGGCTGTTTGAGTAGGGGAAAAGTAAACAGCTTTTATAAGAAAGATTACAATTGAAAAGAGTAAAAAGCTAAACCCAGAAGAAGACATATTATCTTGTTTATTTGCTCACCTCTTAAAC
>NW_005054487.1:1075779-1091275 GCF_000277835.1 Geospiza fortis | reverse complement strand
TGTCCCTACCAGCTTTTGTGACTGCTGTCACATCCAGCTCTGCTATTCATAAAGCATCTGTCCTGCTTTTTTCATTGCTGTTCCTGCTACCAATGGTGTGCTTGCAGCTCATCAGCTCTCCTTTACTATAGGCTAGCTCCCCTCCAAAGGCAGCTTGTGAAATCCACAACAGGGGTTGGGTACTGGAAAACATCTCTAACCTAGTGGGTGCTGAGCTGGGATGTTTTCCTTACAGGATCCAGGATCTTCTCTACTCCATCTCAAGGCTAACACTGGTTTGTTTTTGTTTTCTGTTTTTTGGTTTTTTTTTTCCCTTTAATTTAATTTTTTGTTTCTCCATTCTTACAGAATATTTGATTTAATAAATTGCATTCAGACGGGGTTAAAAAAGAAAAGGTAGAAGACATTTAAGAAAAGACTGCAAACCCAGTATTTTGGTTATTTCTCTGGAATAATTTGCGCCAGTAACTGTCGCATCCCTCTGCACAGCCCTGGGATTTGTACGTGTGTCATGGGTGGCACAGTCTGCCTCATATGCTCTTGGAAAATGGGAAGGTAAGGAGTAACCTGGCTCCTCCCAGGCACTGCTGGAGTAGCTTTAGGACTGCAGAGTACGTGCCATGGTACTCATTAAGTTGTGCCCTGGTTTCCTCAAGTGTCCCAGTGTAGGAGTTGTTACTGAGGCAACACAGGGACTACTGTGCAACTCCTGTGAAAACAAGTCACTGGGGCGTGTCAGGAGCCTGCATGTTCATACACAGGGCTCTGCATTAACATTTGCCTCCATTGTTTTTCCAAGTTAAGCAACTAAGAAAAGCAAATGGGGATGGAAATTGTAATTTAAACAGAATACTTGAAGGATTTTTCAATATCTCGATTTTACGTTACTTTTCTGTGTTCGGCTTTGGGTAGGAGAGAACAGAAGTGCTGCTCGTTAGCTGACCTCAATCTTCATGAGACAGATGGGTGGGTGGCTTTACCAAATGGCAGTTGTCTTCTCTGTCAAGTCTGACCCTGCAGGTTGAGCAGAATCCCTCCAGGTTGGACTGGGAAGAGTATTTGCTCCATTTGATATGGAGAACTTCCTCCATGGGGTGTTTTGTCCATTGTGGCCACACCAAGGTGTGAGCCAGTGAAGGATGTGACTGTGTTGTTCTAAACAAGCGTGGCTGTGGTGGTTGGCGTGCTGTGCTGGAGCCGCAGCTTTTCCATTTGGCTGGGAATAGAAGGGCAGCAGGAACCTGGCCACTTAGCCCCAAAAGGAAGAACAGACCCTAGAGCCAGGCAGCAGACACAGTTCTCTCACATTAAGTCACCAGTTGCATATAGTAATTTGCCTAACCTTTTTGGCCTTTTGTCTCTGTAGAGCAGATGCTAATGCACCTGAAAATAGCAAGTCTGAAACTTATTTATTCACCCTTGTTTCGTATTTTAAAGCTTGTGTGTATATTTATATAGGTATGCATAAAAATATGTATACAAATATGTCTGATAGGTGCCTTTCATGGTGCTCCCTGACCTGCTCATTTGCATCATGCATAGCTGGCTCCCAGGGATCTCCAGAGCCCATCCAGCACAGCAACATCCACGCTGCTTTTGCTGCTAGGGTGAGCACAGACTGTTACTGCAATTACAAGGCACTGGCAGGCCTCCTGCACATGCCATCCCTTGAAATAAAACTCCTGTTTATTCCCATCCTCCCCCAAAACAGAATGTGTGTAGATACTGTTCTGTGGTGGCCCTTTGAAAGTCCTCTTGAAAATCTTTGTCCAAGTATAAAAGGCAGGCAACCCTTGCAAGTAGTTGCCTAATGCAGGTGTACCTCCAGATGGGTTTTCTGCTCAAATCCTGCATTCTAGGGCATCTTTTTTTTTTAATAGCTAAATGTCCTGATAAGGGGAATCTCAGACAGGTGGTGTGAGATCTTCATCTGGTGGTGCTTGTTGGGTTAGCTAATTTCAAAATTGCTTGTTTTGGCAAGCTGCTCCACGTTGCCTAACTCCTGTCCCACAGGTGCCACAAACAGATCCCAGAAAGGAAAGATTCCTTTGAAATGCGCCCAGGGTTTTGTTAGGAGGATTTAGAGGAGTTTGGGAGTAGCTCAGTTTGTGGTGATGAAGTATAAGGGCATCTCTCAATTTAAGACTGGCTTGACAGACCTGGGAAGAAGCATGTTCTAGTGAGTGCTTTGACTGGTGTAAATACCTGTTGGGAAAGGCCCATCCCAGGCTACTTTTCCACCTGCTGCTGGGTTTCCTTCCCAGTTTAGTCAGGCAATTCACTTCAGACTGTAGCCAGATGATAAGATGGCATGTAAGCACTGTGATTGAAAAATCGTGATTAATTTTTTCTTTTTTAAAGGGGGTGAAGTGCTAGAAAGTGGAGAAATCACTCCAAAGACTGAACTACTGATGGTCTTAAGACTAATTAGGCTGAAAATTACTTTCATGATCCTAAATGTATGCTTAAGATACTGAGACCAGAAGAGTGTCAGGATACTGACACGTGTTGGCAGCATCCATGTGTTTGGAAAGGTTATGCAGAAACAAAATGTACTCTACTCAGGGGGAAAGGAGTACAAATTAGGGCCTTATCTTAGTGGGGTGTCCAAGACAAGTCTCTGCATCTCCTGAGTTTTTCTGCATGGGTTTCCACATCCATTGGTCTCTATGCACAGGTTTTATTGTACCAGCATGGAGGTGCTGGGGAAAGATTAGCTCTGAAAAACAAGTTTTAAAATAATTGCTTTAGAGTGATTTTGAAAGATGTTTTTTCTTTTATTCAACCATGAAATGGAAATGTCCTGCTGATGGCTCCAGCATATTTTTTAATTGAATAATTAGCATGGATAATAGGCATTCAACAGCGTTTTTGTTGATAATCACTGGATTTACTAATCTCCCAGAAGGTGGGATGATTCAGAATCTTTTAATGCCCCAAAATAGAAGATAATTAAAACCCTACACACACAACTTGAAATAGAAATGAGTACAAATGGTGAAGAGAAATTAGAAAATGAGCTTGAGGGAAAAGGATGGTGGTGGTGGGGATAAGAGTCCTAAGTACTAAGAATAGTCAGGATAGTTATGAATTGACACATTTAGTACTTGGAGTTTTTCTTGCTGTGCCACACTTTGCTCTCACCAAGGCTGGGTACAATGGGGCTCAGCAGGGACTCAGAGGTCACACACATTCACAGGAGTGGGTGTTTGTCTGGGTTTGAAAGGACAGGTGTCTGCTAAGGAAGGCAGAAGCCTCCCTTGAAATGGAAAATATAACCCCCTCTCCCTCTGAATTATTACAATTTTGAAATTAAGGGGCTCTCATGCAAAGAAATAGGTATAGGAATACCAGTTCTTTAGTAGGAAAATTAAAAAGAAATACAAATGCAATAGTACAAAAAGAAGCAAACCACTGCCAGAGTCAGAACCTGAGCTGCCCCCCTGTGTGTCAGGGGGTGGCACAGCCCCATGCCATGGGGGCTCAGCCCTCCTGCAGTGCCAGCTGTGCTGCTGCTGGAGCAGGGATCCTGCACAAGGGGGGAGTTTTCCTCTGCAGCTCCAGGGCTGCTGCAGATGGGCCTGGGCTCCTCTGGCAATGCAGGGCAGCAGAAAGCTGCTCCTCTGGCAATGCAGGGGGCAAAGGCTGCTGTGCTGTTCCAGGCCCAGATTGGATCCAGATCGGAATGCTTGGCTCCTCCCCTGGGCGCAGCATCTCCCCATGGGATGCTGGAATTGGATCAGCCCTGCAGGGACACTCAGTGGCCATGGACAGCAGAGATCTCCTGGAGGGAGGGTTGGCTGTGGGAGAGATCAAGAAAAACTGCCCAATGAACAGCAGAGAACTGCCCCAGCTCTGACAGGGGGGGACAGAACACACAGCCCCTGCCCAGGACAGCGTTGCAGCACTCAGCTGCTGAAAATTGCACATGCAGCAATCTCTGGTGAGCTGGGCAAGGTGAGGAGAGGAAGCTGCAAGGGTTTTGTGGGGAGGGTTCGCTCATCTCATCATTGATACGTCCAGCAAGGAAGTGCCCACCCTGGCTGGGCTGCCTCGTGCCTCTGGGTGGGGACAGGAGCTGGAGCCCCAGAGGTGCAGGGGGAACCTGCAGAGTGGCATGTTTAGGTTAAACTTTGGTGTGCACAGTTTAGGTTAAGCTTGGTGTGACACATTTCCCTGCACTAACACCACTGTGCTCCTGTTCCGTGTATCACTTACCACGCATCACTTACAGCCACTTGACAGCAGAGGGGCTGCTGTGTGCTCTTGGAAATAATTCTCACAGGAATGAAGAATTGACACAAAGTGGACCACTTTTTCTCTCACATGTGCAAGAGGTGTTAATTTAACATTAACTTTTCCTCCTCTGGAAGAGGTGGAAAAAAACCCTGCAGTCACAAATGTGCCATTTACTTGACTAGATAGAGACAGTCATGCTGAGGTGACAGGGCATGGGATGGAACCCAAATGGAATAAGGGATTACTAATCTTATTTCCATAAAACAAGGCTATTAATTAACCTGTTTAATAAGTACTGTTTTTACAGAGGCACAGTGGATACTTGAGACTTCAAAGAACAAGTGATCAAGTTCGTATTGGCACAAGCAGGGCAGGGCTGGATTTCTCTACAGCATGCTTCTCTGCCAAATTCTGTCTATTAAAATACATGAGTGTGTGTTTGAAACATCCCTCTCCAGCTTTGGAAAAAAGATGCCATTCAAAGGCAAACACTTTTTGCTAATTTGGAGGCTCCCTTTGGTTTGTGGCAAGCATCTGTCATGAAATCGGGAGTCTCTAGAGGGGCCTGGCCTGCTCCATTCAAAAATTTCTGCTCCAGAAATTTTTACAGCCCAAAAGACTCACACATGGGTGGAAGAGAGAAAAGAGCACAGCAGTGGGCAGGGCATTCCAGTGTAGCCTTAAATTGCTCTGACCCTTCCCAGGCTGTGCTGCCTTCCCAGTGAAGACTCAACACAGACAACTGCTGCTCAAGGAGCAGTGAAAACTGAAGTCTCCTCCTGCCACTAACCAGTTCCACATCAGATAAAGCAATGGATTTCATGGAGTAGCCCTGATACAATGGGAGGATATTTCCATTGTTGTGCAGTGTGGCAGAGCAGCCTGCATGGGAGCTGTTTTGGTGACAAACCCACAGCACTGTACCTGGATCATTTGGCAGCCCCTCTCTGAGTCAGGAATGCTGTGCATTGGCACAACTTGGAGGGAAAATTAGGCTGTGGCTTTGGAATCCTGCTTGCCCCTAGCAAGCAGCATTGTTTTCTGTCGTGTACCAGGACTCTGCTGCAGACAGATGAACACCAAAATGAAGCAGATTTGGAGCAGTGCTTTCCATGAAAGGGCAGGCTCTGCCTGGATTTTGTGCACCAGGCAGCATAAGAGCCACCAAGAGCATCGTGTACCCTTCACACAGCAAGAAAGCAAGGAAAAATGTAATTTCTCCAGCTAGGTATATCCACCTGGGGACAAATGTTGCCAGGAAGGGAATGGCCAAGAGGACTAAGATGGTTTCATTCCCCATTAAATCTCTACAAGACACAGAAAGGAGGAGCTGCAATGCCTTCTATTCAAGTGGCAGGTCTTAGGAGTCTCTCCTCATTTCAGTGTAGCTGGTTTGGTTTTGGTTTGGGTTTTTCTTTAAAATCCTGCTGGTCTTGAAAAGTAAGTTCAGTTAATATAGATTTTCTTGAGCAACTATTTTAGAAAACAAAAACAAAGTAGTGAGCTTTAAAAACACAAAGACTGGAATTTAAACTAACCCAGTGTTTATTATTATTTTGAAGTCTTTAAGATGTCTGACTGTAGTTTATAGGTCTGTATCATGCTTTCACACACATTGTTGTACCAACTGTCTCTGGGAGTGCAGGTCTTTGTAGAAGCACAACTTTTGCCCCAAAACTCCTTGGGTACTCTAGCATTTTACCACTGCAATGCCAAGGGGGTTGGCATCTTCCTGAGTATAATATTCATTAAATACTTAAGAAAGGTCTGATACTGTAAACTTGTTCCCAGAAGATTATGTGGGGAATTACTAAGCAGTGATTATTCACATAACTCAAAGTTGTTCATGTAAAAACATTTTTACAGGAATAAAATCATATAGCCTAGATATTGTAAGTTATTTGACACAGAGGGAGTTCTGAATGAAAACTGGGCTTTGTTGATGGAATACAGGTGTAATCACTGCTGAGCCTTCCTACAATGTCTTTGGTAAATTTCCACCCTCCTGTCTTTTGCTTCTTTCAAAAGCCAAAATCCTGGAATAGATGGTTTAGAAACTGAATTTTAAATTTCAGGCTTGTATAAAGTAAGTGGTAGAGCCATTTCAGAAGCTTTGAATTCATTTTGGGGTGTTCTGTGCTCCAAATTTTGATTCATTTGGTGCTTTGAAGTACAACTGGGATCAGAGAATACATTGTCAATGTTAATAAAATTGAGAGACCTCAACATTATCCATCCAGTTTTGAAACAGAGGAGGGATGGTGCCTGTATTACTTCACATAATCAAAAGAATAGTTGTTGATTAGTAATTAAAATTTCCATTCCATATATGCAAAACAATGGAAATGTCAAAGATTTCCAAGATGCTTTTAATATACTGAGGGGTACTGTTTGTCCATGTGCTGGCAGAATTTTTGGGAATTCAAATCTCTGCTGGCGTACCAGAGTTCACTTTTTGTTGTAATCACAAGACATTTGTTATGGATGACAACATTTGCTTTTTTTTTAGCTAGGTATTACTGTTTTGAGCAGCTTGGGACTTAAGAAAACATTTTGTTTAATGTACATTGAATCTGTTCTCATTTTCAGAAGGCTGCTTGTCCCTTGCATGGCTTATTATAGTCTTGATTGATTGAGTGACATTGAATTGTCATCTGCCGTCTGAGCTGGCCTTCCTGTTCCAATGGCTCCTCGCTTAAGCATGCAGAAATTTGGAGTGAAGATTGCATTAAAAGGTAATGCTCTGCTCTCATTTGCATGTGCAAAGATGCTGCTTAATTACTCGGGAGAGAAAACTCTCTGTGTGCATCCCAAGAGCGAGGGCAAGGAAGGGAAAGGAAGTTGTGCCTTGGATTGTCCCATCTTCCAGCTCCCCTGGCCAAGTGAGAGCAGGAAGGCGGTGGGAATTTCCCTCTTCTCTTGTCCTGCGATTGGAGAAAAATGCAGATTAATCTTTAAATTTCCTTTAAAGGAAATTTAACCTAAAATTTAACCTAAAAAGGTTATTTTCCTAAATTACCTTTAGGTAGGGTACTAAGCAGCATTTCCCTGTGGTTTGTTAAGGAGTCCATGATTGGAAACAGAAGGAAGCTGGTGGGGACATTATTGCTTTGGTCAATATGCATTATTTCATGCTACTAGCAAATATTGGTAAAAATATTTAGCACATGTAAGAATGATAAATAGCTTATGCACATCAGGTACAACTTAAATTGCCTGGATTATCCAAAGAAAGGAGTGAGTACAAGTGGTGATATGGCATCAGAGACTTGGCTTGCTGATAACTTTAAGTATCTCCTTCCACTTTCAGATATTAAAACTCAGGCTCAGAAAACCAGTATTAAGTATTTCCTTTTGTTTTGTTGCCCTGGTTCATTTTGTGTTTTTCTGCAAGTTATATATAAAGAAAAATCTATTTTAAAAGATTTTGAGAAGTCTTTGTCTTCCATCTGGCATGAAGAGCATTTGTGGAGGGGAGGGGAAAGAAACAGAGAACTGTCTGAGGTAAATTTGATAGTAGAAGATGGGATGAAACAAGAGGCACTTAGACTAATTTAATTAATGCCATGGTGGATTTAGGAATATGCTGTTCTCTACAAGCATAAACATAGATCAGTAGCTGAATTAAGGAAGCAGTATTAGACTGCACCTGTTGGGTTTCAAACTGAATTCAGACCTTGTTTCAGTATTGCAGTTGGGACTGGCAGTTGCTGAAGGGATTAAATTATTTAAAGCCTTCAGCTGGCTAGTGTAGGCTAGCAGTAGCTTATAAAACACTTAATCTATTTTTTTAATCTCTTCATATGTTTGCTTTACTTAGACAGTAAAACTATACATGACACACACCTGCCACACTCTGAAGAGTCTTTGTCAGACGTTTTACATTTATCAATTAGAGCAGCCTTGAAACTGTGGCCATGTGGGTTTCACTGACAATACTCTTCTTGTTAGCCTGCACATTTTCTTTGGTGAACTCAAACCCAAACGTGAAGTATGCAGACACAAAGTCCTTTTTCCACAATTTATTCTAAAAAAATATGTTCCCTTCTAAAGGCAAATGCTGCTCTCCAAACAACTAATGCTTGCTGTTATCTTTTGGGTTGTCATTTAAAAAAGAAACAAACAGTTTGGAGCTCTGGAACTATTTTGTGCAGTGCATTAGTTAACTGCTTACAGGATAGTACAGTAAAGCAGTTCAAAAAGAGGTGATACTGTTTAGCTTGTTATGTGATATGTCTCTTGTTTCTAGAAAGCCAAGAGTAAGTAATGAATAGCAACAATATGGATTGGACAGAAAAGCCATTTGGATAGCTGTGCAACACAGGATTAATTAGGCAAATCCTCTTAGGTTTGATAAGCCATTGCTTAGATCTACAGTTTATTTTGTCATTGGTTGCTCCTATTAATGTCTTCTTTCTGTCAGAGTTTATTGCTCTGATTTCAGTTTTGCATCATACCTTTTTGTGTCGAAGGGAAATGCCACTTCCAACCTTGTAAGTGCAACTTACAACCTTCCGAATAATAAGCAGAGAAATGCCTGGAGTCAATTCAAATCAATGCTGGCATGCTCTTAAGAGTCTTTTAAATCAAGAACTCTTTATATGGATAATTTCTGTTCAGCAACTGGCGTATGACATCTTTTAGATTTGGCCTTCAATGTTAAGTTACAGGACAAGCAGGCGTATGAGTCTGTTAACGAGGATGAGCAAATGCTAATTCATGGAGATGAGATGGTTTCTGCAGTATGCTCTTCATAAAAAGCATATGTTTTTGATATTTCTGGGCAACCTTTAATTTTTTTTCTTCTTTATGACATTGCAAAACCATAATTTTATTTCTGTAAAAGAGGTTTTCCTAGTACCATCAGTACAGATTAACTTCACTGCTTGAGCTCCACTAGGTTGGTTTTTTTTTCCTGATAATGTGTAGAATATACTTGAAAAATATAAAGTACATACATTGAAGTCATTTTACTAATTAGTGTTCACACTCTGTCTCGACCTTTGTTTATTTTTTAAACTGTGTGCCGTTTTTCAGAAATAAGAAAAGAAAAAACAGAGGCGAAATAAAAATCCTTACTGGACATAAAAAGTCTTAACCCCCTGCCTGAGAGGCAGAGACTAACAAGCAGACACCTCAGGACTGCAGCAGGACGGCTCAACCAGCTGGGTGGGGGGGAAATGTGCAAAAAGGCACGGGGAGAATTGGGCATTTCAGTGGGTGGTAATCGGAGTTTCATCAGCACTGGGATTTCATTTTGTTAGACAATGCTTTGTACGTGTCAGGGCTCGTGGCTGCTGTGTGCAGGGAGCACAGAATGTGGGAGAACACTGTTTCCAGCTCTCCTTGTTAGGCAGAATTTTATTGCAAGTCTTTGTTCAGCAGTCACCTGAATATTGGGGTCTTTTTTCTGTAAGAGGGTATTGCATCTGAAATTCTGTTCCACCTTGAATGACCTGGGAAACTTCTCATGTGTGATTCATCTGACATGATCTGTGAATTGGGTTAACCTCTGTCATGGTCCCAGACCAAACCAAAATAAATCTGAATTACACTAGAAATTTAACTGTGAGAATACAATAGCCTTTAATAGAAAAGCAATTGAATATCACAGCTGCTTGTAAAGGAAAAAGGACAAACCAGGAAAAGACAAACCAGAAGGCTGGCTGGAAGAGAAAAGTGGGGAATGCACACGACTGAGTGATACCTTTGGGTTTTAGTCTGTGAAAGATGAGAACTGGTCCAGTTTGCTCCTGTCTGACAAGCTCCCCAAGGCCACTCCAGCAGGGGATGGAATGCAGTGTGTGCCCTGGCACAGGCCTGGTGGCACAGGCACAGAACTCTGTCCCAGAGCCAGCCGGATTTACGACACAGCGGGAGAAAGGGAAGGGTCTGAGCCTCTGTGTGTGTGTGGGAGAGAGGGCTCTGGAAGTGGGAAAATAGTCATACAGCCCAGGAGAAGCATGATCTTAATACAGGGTAAAAAATTCCTGAATGTGGTGGAATTTAATAATATTCAATTTATATCATGTTTATAACATTTAATACCATCTCATTTGAAGAAAATGAAAACCTTGTTGATATTGCACCTGATTTTGTACTTCCTCACAGAGCACTACAGAGCACTACCATTTCCCTCAGCTGGAAAGTGAATTTCCTGGAAAGCTTTGTGATGGCAAGAATAATAATCTGATTTTTTTAGCACTGTTTCCCTTTGATTCTTTGGCTGGTTTTCAGCCCTGCCCCGTGTCCCTGGGACCATCAGGGGCATGGGGTGACACCACAGCTGCTGTGGACACGTCCGTGGGTGGTTTAGCTCTGCATCAGGAAGAGGAAATTCTGCAGGGAGTCCCAGAGGTCTCAGGAGACAAACTCATCTCAAGGGCTTTAAAAATAAGGGACTGATGATCAGTGGAAAAGGAAACAGCTTAGCAACTTTTAAAAAACATATTTTTATTTTTTCTAAACCAAACCACACAATTTGCAATACTTGCGTATTCCCAGTGCCAGGATGGGGTTGTATTTGTAAGGTTTTCTTAAAAAAAATATTCAATGAGTTTCATTTGAAGTAATATCTAGATTAAGTTCAGCAATTTTGCAGTGTTAACCATTCTTTTCTGGGAAATACTGATTAAACCTGGATCTCTACTAAGAAAGACTGATTTGACTCAGTTAGAAGAATTCATGGAATTGTGATGATTTTTTAGATATCTGCAGTAAATAATGTCAACATGTTGCAATGTAATCAAACTGTTGAATTTAAATAATGATTTTCTTCCAATGTACTTCAGCTCAATTCCTTCTGTGGGCTGCCTTGGTGTGTCTGAGGTAAAAGAACCTTTCTACATTTGTCAAGGCAAACATTTTAGGGGATGTGTTATCTCTTATTTTACATACTCATTAGCAGCAATTAAGCAAGAATAGTATACAGAGAAGGATTATAGAGAGGCAGAATTATTTTAAGGTGTCTGGGCAAAAAAACCCCCATGGATTTCTCATTCTGATTTGTGGAAATGAATTATTTTTAAGCAGCATTAGTGATATTCCCTGCAAAAGGTTCCTTTTAATGGTGTAATGTATGCTCTCTGGCTCAGACAGAATAATTTTCTGAGCTAATATTGATTTAGGATTAGAGTGAAAAATAGATCTCACTTTTTCATGTTAAACTAATTCCAAATTGAGATTTAAATTAAAAGGTTAGAAAGAGGTCTCAAAAATAAATCACTTTGGAGGCCCCATAACTCCATTATTGTTTGTCTAATAAACATCAAGCTTTAAAAATTATACTCTGAATAGAAACTAAATGAAAATTATGATTCAGAAAGGAGCTTTGCCAAAGATGTTTCAATGGGGAAGTTTGATTCCACAGTCACTTAGTGTAATAAGGTACAAAAGGCAATATAAAGTTGTAAATAACATAAATGCAAATGATATTAGAAATGACAGAATTGAGTCTGCTGGAGCAGAAGCATTTTGGAGGCTGCTGTGGAAAATGTGAGATACACTCCCTGAAATGAAAGGGACAAAGGATAAATGCCCAGGTTGTTGCCATCAAGATACTCCACCACTGATCAGAAATAAAGCCAGGAGATGCACTTTTTGCTTAGGTATAAACTTAACTTAAGGGACATGAGTTAACCAGCTCATTTTTAAGTATGACTTAGTGCAAAAGCTACAGACAGTGATTAAATTAGTTTTAAGTGCCTTCCACTAAGAAGTACATTGTTAAAGAACTAGATAACTAGGCAATTTCCTATTGTGTTTTTAATTAAAGGTAATATTTTGTGCTTGGAAAGGAAACACAAGGAAGTTAATTATTGAATTAAACTGGAGCTTTTCAGTATTGTCTGCTGAATGGAATTATATTCTGCCTTAAAAGCCTCATATAAGCAGCTAAAGTAATCTTTCACACATGTAACAGATACAACTATTTAATAAAAAATGAATGAGAAGCTACTCATACCCTGCTGTGAAATAGTTATTAGTTTCTGCTGTAATACATGGATTTGCTTCTCCTGAAGAAATGCATTTAAATGGCGAAGAACAGTTGATGTCTGATTGTTACATTTCATGTGTTAAAGCAAAAATATTTATATTGCTTTTAAGTTCAGGAGTCAAATAGCTGTCATCATGGCAGGCTATAAAAAGCTGATTTCCATGTCTTTACGATGGAATGCAATGATTAGTGGAACCACACTAACAATCCAGGTTTGTTTGGGGGATTTTTAATACTTTTCTCATTCAATTGCCATCTCCAAGGGCTCGCTTTTGAGGGGGGATGAATACATGTCTAAACAGTGCTTGAAGAAATTGAAAATATCTGAGTAAAATCTTGATCCCACCCATGCTACTGATGTACTTTTTGAAGATTTCAGCGGGACTTGCATTATATTTATTGGGCTTTACACGACACACACGGTTTTGTCTTTCAGGAGATAAAAAGAGTTGGCAGTCCTACAATAATGAATAAAAACTGGCACTGGCAGAATTTCTTCCTTCAGGAAATAAGGACTCCTGAGGCAGGTGGGCAGCTGGTGCACTGATATGATGCTCCTTACAGTGCTGGCCAAGGTTGTCTCCTCATTCCTTGTACACTCCTCTTTTTCTCTCTGAATCCATCTGTCATCTCTTGTCTGATACTTGGATGGCAAGCTCTGGAAGATTTCATTTGGAAGTCATCTTTATTTATATTTATTTAAATATATTTTATATTTTTTATATTTTTGACTCCTGACCAGAAAATTCTGGTCCATAATTGAGGCTACTTTGTTAATAATGCTGTTTGTATATCTATTAAAATTAATATTGATATTCTGGGTATTTCCCCTAAATGTTCATTAGTACTTTAATATAAGCATTGTGAGATTTTGATTGATTTTGATGGAGTAGTTACAACACATGAAGCACCAGGAGATATTTCAATAAAAGTGGAACTTCTGCCATTATTCCAGCATAAG
Organism: Geospiza fortis; assembly: GCF_000277835.1. Lineage (NCBI taxonomy): Eukaryota > Metazoa > Chordata > Aves > Passeriformes > Thraupidae > Geospiza > Geospiza fortis. The sequence continues at coordinate 1,078,079 of NW_005054487.1, read as the reverse complement.
AAAATAAATAAAATACTCGGTGTGCAAATTTTCTTTTTGAGTGTTCAGTAATTTCCTCGTGGGTTTCTCCAAGTAATGACACCACTTCCACATTCTGCGATGCTGCTTCCCAAGACCTGAGCACATCCTTTCCCTGTTCTGTAATCTCTGCTTAAGCAGAAGTCATAAACAAGTGAATAAAAAGAGATATGAAGCTGGCTGCACGTGTGTACACAAAGCAGTGCTCAAAAACAAACACCTTAAAACACAATCAGTGTTTTAAAATGAATGATGTGGCTTCTCCTCTGTACACTGGTTGCTTGAACAGCCCATCCCTGTGGATTAAGTAATGCTTTTTCCTGTTCTCTTTCATGCCTTAATTTTGAGGTGTTTCAGTCTGTGCCCTAACACTTGCCCTTTTAGCCATTGCCTTCAGCTGCTTCTTGGTATTTTTGTGGAATATTTTTGTGAACTATTTTTGAGTGATGGGTGATACATTTCCTCACAGGATGCACTTTTATCACATTTTGAGGATTATCCAGAGTAAGGACTATCAATGACAGTCTCCCACATTTATGTAATTAAATAATAAATTAAATTGATTAATAAAGCATATTTTAAATGAAAATATCTTTACTCTCAGATTTGTATTTTTTTATTTCTAAATTATTTTATTACGTGCCTATAGAAAAATAATGAAGTCTATACAGATGCGTTTTGTCATTGAGGTAGAAAAAGGATGATGTAATTTGGATATATTAAATTGTTTTTGTCAGGAATAGCTGTACAAATTTCCTTTGTAAGATATGGCACAAGAGGTATGAATGGAAGCACTCCAATCCCTGACACATGTACTATTTATGTAACATGTACCACTTCATTATCTTATTCTGAGATATGCAGTTCGTATTTAAAAAAGAAAAATAAAACTGAAAATTACCTGGAGGTTCAGTGCATACATTAGAACTGTGGAAACTGTGCTTTTTAAGTCACAAGTATATATAGATACAAATAACTTAGTTATAGAAGGATCTCCAGTTTTCTTGAGACCTCCATTGAAGCCGCATCTGAGCCTGGAGCTGTGGGCCTTTCCCTGTGCCTCTGGGTCCTGATGGCACTTCATCCCTTCCTTGTGCTCCCCTCTGTGCTATTCTCTGGGGTCCCCATCGTTGAATCTGACTCCATGTTGTTAGAAGGATGATTTATTATTTTATGATATGATATTATATTAAAGAATGCTATACTAAAACTATACTAAAGAATAGAGAAAGGACACACAGAAGGTTACCAAAGACTAATGGAGAAAGGATACTTACAGAAGGCTTAACAAGATACTAATGAAAAACTCGTGACCCTCTCCAGAGTCCGACAGAGCCTGACCATGATTGGTCATTAAGTAAAAACAATTCATGTGCTGGGTAAACCATCTCCAGCCACATTCCAAAGCAGCAAAACAGGGAGAAGCAAGTGAGACATTGTTTTTTCTCTGAGGCTTCTCATCTTCCCAGGAGAAGAAACCCTGGCGAAGGGGTTTTTCAGAAAATACGGCAGTGACAAGGTGCTCTTATAGGGAGGTCCAGAAAATATGACAGTGACACCCCTCCATGGGAAAATGCAGCGAATTCCAGCAAAATCAAGGGTGCTGCTGCCAGACTCTGAGGGTGCTACGAGAACCTTTGCATGTACATGATTTTGAGTCAAACCTCACCATGATCTCCCCAGGCTCAGTCCTCCTGGGGCACTGGCAATGTCTTGTGCTCTGCAGTTTCTGTCCTTTCATTTTCTCACCTGTTGTATTGCTCCTCATTTGGGTGTTGAGTATGATGTGATGCTCATGACCATGTTTTTGTTTATGATCATGTTTTTATTTATGACCATGCATTTTATTTTATTATTTTATATAAAATATATCTTTATTATATATATTTATAATAAATGTTATTTATTTAAGTGTTTCTCCCATTCTTTTCAACACCAGACCATAAATGTGTAAGGCTGCAATCCCTGTTTCAGTAGCAGGGAATGGTAATTATATCAAAACATGAGAAAGCCATAAAACCTCACTGATTTCATGTCTACCTTTGCAGAAAATCTAATTAAAATTAGATTTTCACGTGGTTACACATGATATTTTTGTATATTTAACGCTAAAACATTTTAAAATTAAATTTGTTTCATCGGAAGTGCCTATGAGCCAGAAAACAACACGAGCTTTACGTTGAACTGGCAAAGAGGTGTTTAAAAAAGGAAATAAAAATATTTATAAGTATAAAAATTAAATAGAACCCAAATATAAATATATAAAATATATAAATATATAA
>NW_005054487.1:1067448-1075491 GCF_000277835.1 Geospiza fortis | reverse complement strand
TAATAATAATAACTATAACAACAATAACAATAACAATATTATTATTATTATTAATACTAATAATATACTATCAAAATTCTCATTAACTGAAAATGCTACAGGTCAAAGCACCACCACCAGCCCCAAGTGCACTTGCAGTTAGCTCAGAAGTGTTACCTGATCTTCCCCTGCATTGTCTGGGGAGAGATTGCTCCGAGGTGAAGGGGCTTTGTGGCCCTAGTGACAGCCTGCTGCCATTGTTCCTGCCATGTGACACTTTCTGCCGAGTGTCTCATTACCAGGAGGGGACACGGTGTGTTTCACTGGGTCAAAACAATTCATTAAACTGCTCTCGAGCACCACCTTTTCCTTTGGAAAGGATTTGGGCTGTTACTGGTTTGGAACAGGAAAATACAAAATAAGCACAAGTTTTGTAACTTTTGTAAGAATCCTCTCAGAACACGTAAACACATTTATAGGGAAATATGTTCTTTACTAAAAAGGAAATGTTTTGGTTTTTTTTCTTTATAATGGTTTGATCTGTTTTCATAACTCATGTAATTAATGTGCCTTTTCATCCTAGGAGGAGAGTCCCTAATGTGGTAATTTGCACCTTTAGAAGATATTTTTAACTGGTTTTCCATTAAGGATGTTTCATGGGGGATGGGGAGAAATAAGGCTATCTCTTTTAAAAGGTAGGAAAACCCATGGAGAAGTTGCTGATGTATTAAACTGTTAAGGGAGGGTGCAGCTGGACATGGGCTGGGGTAAAACTGCTTCTCAGGAGGGATTTGTGCCACAGACAGATTAGTGACAGGGTCTTACCCCAGTGCCACAAAAGGGGCTTTTTGTGCACTCTGGGTTTGTTTTTAGCTGCTGATAGCAAAGCCCTGGCTCAGTCCTCAAGTGCTTTCACAGTGAGGTTGGAGAGAGGCAGGTAAAGAGGTCATCTTCCATTTAATTCTAAAATAGGCTTGGCTGTGATTCAGCGCCAGAGTTAAGGCAGGCTCCACTCCTGTGGGGCTGGTGGGGGAGGCTGACAAATCCTGCATGAGGATAAAACTTCTCTTTGCCACGGGAAAACATCAGCCTGGACCAGCAGCCAGCTACTCTGAATATTTACTTTGGAATATGCCCTGTGAAAAATGCCAAATACTTGTTTTTTAAAATTTTAAAAGTTTAATAGTAATAAAATGGTTATAAAAATAGGAAGATAATTAGAGAGATAATAATTTGGACAATTTTGATTAGGACAATATGAGACAATAAAAACAAAGAGTTACAGAAGGTCCAGGTACCTCTTTCTGGGCAGCACAACAGCCTGTTGCATATTCATACACCTCATACATGATGCATAAATTCCATCGAAACACTGTCTGGGCAGTGTCAGCTTCTTCCTCTTAATTCTGAGGCATCTTCATGCCTGAGCAAGGCAGGAAGAAGTTCGTTTCTCCTGATAAGGGAACAATAAATTCATTTTCTCTGAAAGATTCAGGTGTCCTGTGGCTGCTATCTCACTGCAAGTCCTTTCTTTAAAAAAAAAGTATCTTACATAGCATAATTTTTATTTTAACATTATGTTATAACCTAAAAATATATTTAACACACTGCTTAAGAAAATTAATACAGCATCACTTTCTAACACAACACATATAATATTCATTTTAATATTTGCGAAAAGCCAATCATGAAATACACATTTTTCACATGCTGCAAAAGCACAGCCCCAGAAACCTTTAGTATTTTCCCTGCAGTCAGTAGACATTACTGCTAATAAGCACAGACTCACAGGAGTAATGCAGGATTATGTTTGAATTCTGTCATTCCACTGCCTGCCTGTGTTCAGTGATGTTTATTTGAAGGAATGATGAGTTTTGGAAAGTGAGGTCAGCTGGAAAATTTGTTGTGCTCTTCACCTTGATCTTGTAAAGTAGCAGTCACTGAAGACAGAAGTCATTACTCACCTGTAAAAATGAAATTATTGTAGTATTAGTGGGTGGTACCCTATGGATATTCTTAAATGTAGAGTCCTTAATGATGCTTATTTCAAAACAACAGGAAAAATGGCAATATTTGCTACGAAAGTTTTTTAAAATTAGCACAATATCATTGCAATTTTAATTTTAAATATGATTTTTATTTTAAAAGGTATTTTTCTCTTCTGTAGAAGAAGTTTTTCAGAGTTTTTTTCGACTTTTATGTAAAGTAAACATTTTTCCAGTGTTTGGATATCATTAAATTGGGAGTGGATTATCTAAATTTTTGTTGATTGCCTTGAATATTATCATTCTCAATTTATATCAGATTCTCTCTATTTTATGTTGTAATAGTCAGATATTGTAAAATATATTTGTCCTTGCCAAACACCTCAAAAATAGAAACATACTTTAGTTTTGTACACATGTAAAATGCATTAACCCTAACAGTCACTTCCACCTCCTAAGAGAGAGTGAGCATTAAAATGTAATTATTAAATACACTTCTGTGAAAGGTACTCAGGCACCACAAAGGCTATGAAAATTGTAAAGAAAATGCAAGAAAATTTACAGTGTCAGACTAGAAAGGCACATTATTTTGATGCACTTCCTGAAGACAAATCCTTTCCCTGTGGATCTCCTAAGGTACTCGAGTAAGGAATGATCAATTTCTATGGCTCTAACAAAGTGGAAAACCATGCTGAAAATGAAAATACAGCCCAAAAAATACAATACCATGATACCTTAGCATTTACATGATCCAGTAAAGATATTTCAACCACCCCAAAAATATTGCATTTCTTTAACTCTTTGTTAAAGGAAATACGTTAATATGAACAAGATCTTAGCATAGTTTAAAAGACAGCAATGAAGCATCTGTCAAATCTTCGCCTATTGATGTAATATGAACACAAGCAGAGAAATAAATCTCTCACCGTGTCCCTGAGCAAAATCATCTGTGACAATTAGCAGGGTGCCATATTTTTAAATTGTAGTTGTCCCAGTTAGCTGTTTCAACAACTATGGCACTGACAAGGACAAGAAGGTTGAAAAGAAACAATAAAAAAAAAAAAAAAAAAAGAGAGAAAAGTTCTGTAAAACCTAAATTGAACTAGTAGGTATTAATGTAATTTCAAGATAAATTAATTATATTTTTATACTTATGTCTTTTTCCCTTTGCCTTGTACATAAACATCACTCTTCTATTAAAGGTTGAATGATCTTGGAGGTCTTTTCCAATCTTAATGAATCTACAGTGTAGTTATTCTGCCTTTCTCTGGTGTGAAAAGTTGGGGGATTAGTGTTTTAGCTTGGATGAGGAGTGCATTTCATCTCAAGTCAGCCAGCTTTTATCCACATGATAACCAAAAAGATTTTAGATTCCTTCTCACATTTTCTAAGAATTACCATTTTAGTCACCCTATCATTACCTTTAGATACCAGACAAAATTATTTCCTATGAGAAAATTCCACCATTACCTGGCAGAATTTGAAATAGCAATGTCAGGATGGTGCAGGAGTTTTCTTGGAGCTGGGCTTTAAAGGCTGAGGAAGGAACAAGTAGAAAGAGAGGCAATCTGAAGAATGCTTTAATCTGATTTTCTCCTTTGGAAGAGCCCCAGTGGATGGAGATGCACAGGGACCCGTGGTGTCTTTGTGAAATGAACATTGGCAAGAGCAGGCACAAAGCCCCAGAAACCACCAGGAGACCATGGAAAGCATTTTGTGGCCCTAGCAGCTTTTAAATCTTTCCAGAGGAGCCAGGCTGTTGAATTTGTAAGTTAAACAGCAAACAATAAACAAACAAACTTTCACCAACTTCCATGCTCCACCCTCGTTTTTTTGTTTTTTTTTTTTTTTTTTTCAGTCCTGCATTAAATCTGAAAAAAAAAGTGGAAATAAAAGGTGAAATTTGTACTTATTTTTGCAAATGTCTCAGTGGAAAATGCATAGAGAAACCTGTGTATTTTTTAATTGAGGAAACACAGTGCTTCTCAACTGACCTTCCAGTTGTTGCAAAAGGACCAAAGTGTATGTTTGCTTTAAATTTGAAAGTAGCTTTCCATTTACACCCAGCAACAGAAGGTTTGGATTTTGGGTATATCTACCAAACATATCTATGGGGAAGGGGAGATGGGGAACTTTGAACTGTGCTTATCTGAATATGATGGTAATCAGTGGGAAGTATACATTTAAATGTTTATATTTTAAAAGAACACTTTTTATCAGTTTAACTCTCCGTTACTTTATCAGTTTAACCCCTTTACATGTTTCCACAGGAATTTGGATCTTGAAAAATTTTGATCCAAATGCACAATATCGAATGCTTGTTTCCCATAACGCAAGCCATACTTAAATCAGTTAAAAAATGCTTTAGATAAGGAATTGTGAGGGAAAAAAATTACTTAATTTTGCCCAGTCTTATGTCTGATTGGGAAGGATAAATACTGTAAGCATAAAATATTGCAGCCAGTTTGAAATACTACACATAGTACATACTACACAAAATACCACACAGTAAATACTGATTTCAAATCCTATAATTTGAATCCAGGAATTAATTCTCTGCTTAACAAATTATTAAACACTGTGGGAAAGACTAAAGACTGTGGCCTGCAAGTTTTAAAAAAAAGAAAAATTTATGTGGGACCTTTGCTTGTTCCACCTGTGAAGGCCTGGACACCTGCAGGGGTCACAGCACCACAATGCCAAGCAGCTTCTGGGTTGTTTGGATTTCATAATTTCTGCTCAGGAAACTCAACTTTCCCATCCAGGTGCCAAGGAAAAACCTTGCCTTCCCCTTTGTGTCAGCTCTGACAGTCACTGAGTGTTTTCCTGACCCAAGGAAAGCCTTTTCTGCTGGGTGAGCTGAAGCTGCAGAATGGGATGCTCAGTGGAGAAATTGGGAGGTTCACTGGGGAAATTTCACTGCTCAGGAGAATTGTGAGAGGCCAATTCTGGCCCTCTGCACTGGGACTGTGCCTTGCTGCTCCATGCAGTTGCACCTTTGTTCTTGGTGCCATTCTGAGCCTTCTGGATGGAATTACAGCCCTGTGGTCTTGCCTTCTCCTGTGATGGCAGAGCCTCATTCAGGACTCCAAGCTTGTTCAAAAATTAAGAGTCAAGCTGATACAAGCGACCCATAAGCTGATATGAACAACTCATCCTGGCTGTAGAAAGTGTTTTGATGATAAAGCTTATAGCAGTTTGAGGAGTAAAACAAATTGTTCTAGCCAAAGCTTTTTCAGCCTGCATCTACACTTGGGATTTTGGTATCAAAAATAGCACAAAGTGTCACTGGGAGGTGTTCTGCCAAAAGCTTCTAGCCTATGTTTGTCCTCAGATCGTTTCTTTTTGCTGCATAATAGATTACATCTGTTGGAAATATCTTCTTCTTCTAACTTCTGGGTCTTATTTTCCACTCAGAGCACTCACACCTAACTAGTGCTTATCCTCTGCAAAGGCTTGGGGACAAGGAGCAACAGGAGCCCAGGGGGGTGTGTGTTTCAGGGCTGAACTTCATAAATGAATCTAAATGACACAGAGCCTCCTTCCACCGAGTTACTTAAGCACTTTGAAACAAAACCCTCCCCTCCAAAAGGTATCAGGAGCCCACAGCTCTTACAGGTGTAACAGGAGTTTCCACATTAACCCCTCTGTTGCCTACCAGCACAAATGTACCTGCCAAGAGAAAACTGGGCCAGAGAAGTGTTTGCTGTTTTCCAGGTGACAAAAAAAAAAAGTCATGGCTTCTCAGACACAGTCACAGTCAGATTTAACCTCTGATGGAAATGGTCATCAGAGTGTTTAAAGCTTGCTGATACATCTAATGTTGTTTTACTGTGCTTTGTGGGCGCTTCAAAACTATTTTGTGGCCAAAGTAATGCCCAGGAGTCACTGACAGAGGAGGTTCATCACTCCAGCTCACACTGGCTCTAGCCAGCTTTAATTGAAACAGCTGCCAAAGAAGGGAGCTCCTCGAGGGAGCTTGAAAGGAAATAAGGACAAACAATGGATCTGCAGAGGGGTGCTGTGCTCCACAAAAGCAACTGAAGGAGTTTCAACGAGATTTGAGAGTTTGATTACAGGCTGGTGATACTCCTGTTGCAAGGTGAGTGGGAGTCTAGCTTGATCTAATTAGCAAAAACTGGAACATGAGGAGAGAACTGACAGTGCCGGGATGTTTCAGGAGGTGCTGTCATTTAGCAAACATGACCCACCCAGAACTCCAGTGAGAGAACAGTATGATAAGAGAGGTTAATGAGCCCAAAGTCACCCCTTCTTTTCTAAATCTAAATTCAAATCTGTTTCTGAAAGTTGGTTAAAATTGTGCAGATGTATCCACTTGTAAAACTGTAAAATGTAAAATTGTGCAGATCATTTTGCCTGCTAGTAGAGGATTGGTAACATTCAAATTTACAACTCTATTGGGTTGTTTTGGTTGTCAAATTGTAAGAAGGTGCATGGTGAAACACGAGAAATTTGCTAGAAATAGATCCCAAAAAACAGCTGGAAAAATTCTGTTGAGACTCGTCAGTGGATCACAATTTGGGGTGATATACACCAATTTAAGTTTGCAGATCAAGTATGGATTGAATCAGCATATATTTAATGTGCTTTTTTTTTTCCTTGCTCAGCCATTTTAGAGTTTTTACGGTTAAGTAATCAACAAGAATGTTTATCAACATTTACTGTCTATTTATATGTTAATAAAACGTGTAGAAATAACTCTGTAGGATGTTATTTTTTAGGAGCTCGATTAATATTTCTAAAATTAGTAAGCAATAGATGTTATGAGCAGCTCTTGAGTGCTATAATTTACTACCATTGACACCCACCTATTTCTTACCCAGCCCTAAATTATATGGCTCATTACTTACAAGACTGAAAATTGGTGGTGTTGTGGTAGTAAAACCAATGTTAGGTTTTAGCACTTCCATACAATAAGTCTGGCTTCTCCAATTAATTAATTCAAATTCTGACTTCACATCCTAACAATCTTTATTACAAGGACTGCTCCTAAATAAAGGTTAAAATCAAGCAGACACGTGTTGAAAATACTGGAACGAGTAGTGAGAAAAAATAGCAGAGTACGTGTAGTTGTGCAAGTAAATAAAGAAATTCTTTGTTATTTTTGGCAAGAGGTGGAGAAGCATGTGATGTCCAGTTGTAGCTGTAGCCAAGGATTTATCTTGGGGCTAAATACTTTATAGGCAAACAGTAATTCCTTTTTTGCCCCACATCAGCTGAACACTATTTCGGGTCAAGAATGCTGTTTGCAGAAGCTGACCAGTCCTACAAACCACTAATATTTAAGTGATGTATAGTATTAGGGAGGTTACTGGGGTGTATCCTGTTCTTTTTTGAAGAGTTGAGCGAGGCAAAATGCTGAAGTGTAATGCAGGATGCAGACTGGTCAATACATTTGCTCTGCCCTGCTCCCTCTAAAGCCGGTGGTGTGTCTGATGGGCTCAGGCTAGCGTGGCAAGGACTGCGAGCCAGGGAAGGATGCCAGACCAGGTCTGGAAGGTTGGTGCTTCACAGTTGTTTTCAGGGCTGGCTGGGGAAGTCTCTTTGTCTAACGAGGCCAGAGCACTCATTTAAATGAGTTCGGAGTTGGTATGTTCATTCTCACCTTGCCATCTTCTAAGCTCCAGGTCCTGAGAGTCAGGCCTTTGTCCCGGCACCAGTTTGCTCATCGCTATGCACGTTGTGTGTGTGTGAGTGTGTGTTATGGGAGTTGGCAGCTGACTGGGAGCTGGGAGGGAGAGCTCACCGATTCGGGGCGCGGTGATTGGGATGGCACCGGAGGATTATTGGGGGTTTTACAGGTGCTCCTGGCAGAGCCCCCACAAAGCACCAGGTAGCCTTCCTCCAGGTCGTGACAGACCGGGGCGGGCACAGAGGCGAATTGGCTGTAGGAGCATCTCAACTTGTCCTCCCAGGGGTGACTTCCCGGGGGGACCATCACGGGAGTTCGGGATAGGAGCATCTCAACTTGTCCTCCCAGGGGTGACTTCCCGGGGGGAGTTGGCGGCACGAGCAACTCAAGTTGTCCTCCCAGGGGGACCGTCAGCTGGCGCTGAGG
>NW_005054487.1:1047171-1066443 GCF_000277835.1 Geospiza fortis | reverse complement strand
GACGCGACCCTCGGCCCTGAGCCCCGAGGAGAGACAGACCCGCGCTGGGGGGAGGCCGGGGCGGCAAATGGTGCCCGGGGCCGGCATCACTAACAGCAACTGGAAAGGAAGCGGACGCTTTAAAATTTGGTCAGTTCCCAAGAACGAGCTGTGTAAAAGCAAAGGGGTTTGTTTGCCGGAGGCTTTGCCGTAATGGTTGCGGCAGGGATTGTGCGGGGTTTGTTCTGGATTCGTCGTGGTATCAATTGTAAAGCTGGCAGGTGCGTTTGCATGTGTTTAACGCTGTAGGAAATTGTGATGAGTGTGTAAAAATTATTTTTATTTAGATCGAGCCCTCGATCGTCAATGCTATGTGCTTACACGTATATAAAAAAGAGCTTTCTTTCGAGGCTATACTTTTGTTACTAACTGTTGCATCTGACTTAAAATGTCGGGAACTGCGATTGTTTGTTTCTTTGTTAACTTAGTTTTTGGCACTCCGGGGCTTGACTTGCCAGAAATTATGTGGCGCTGTGGTGTTTTTGCATCTTCCTGCTTGTGTAGTTCGCATTTCCCTACTTGTGTATTGCCTTGTTTATTTCAGTGTCTTGAAATTGTGGGAAAGTACGTTACTGTGAGTGACGATTACATTCGGTGAAGCTGTAGTTGTCGATAACAATGCATGTTTCTGTGATTATTCATTTTCTACCCAGCATTACCTCCCCATGACATCGTTTGCAAAAAGTTTAGGCTCTGACTGATGTCGCACCACGTAGGAAAGCTGGGATGGACTGCGAGGACTGACATAATAATTCCGTAACAGACTTAATTTGCTGGAGCTTTCTATAAACTAGAGTTTAAAATACACACAGTAGCTGCCTAACAAGCGTGGCAGCCAGCAGAGAGATTAATTAAGCACCTGGAAAATAGGTCAATACTGTATTACGAAGCGGCATGGTGAGATGGCAAATAAATAGAGCAAAGTGTTAACGCGGGCTTACCGGGGGAAAACTGATCCCGCTGGAGCCGTGGGGCGGCTTTATCTGCGGACCTTTTATGGTAGCACATGCTGGGAGCCCTTGGACTTTTCACTCCCTCCGCTTCTTCCTGGGGGCTTCTCTGCTAGGAGCTCGCTCGGGGTGTGGCGCCGCTCGTGCTTGTAAATGAATTTATTTTTTTTATACATAGATTTGGCTGCGTGTTCCGGTTCCGACTGCGGTGGTGGTGCGTGGCTCTCCGGGCTCGGGGGCGGCGTGGAATTGGATGGGTTCCATGAGCTGGAATAAAGTTTCATTGAAAAATTGCTCGGGAAGCTGCCCCTGCCCTGGGGTCTCTGCGGCGCTTGTGATTTTTCTTTGTTTCGGGGTGGTTTTTTTTTTTTGTGTGTGTTTGCGTGTTTCCTCCCTCGTCTCTTTCAAACAACTACCTATGGAAACAGGGAAATGAGACAGGCTCCTGCATAACGAGATAGCAGAGACAAAGACAGGGTGTGGGGAGGGAGGCTGAGCTTGCAACTCATCTTTCAGAACTAACTGATAAAAAAACCACTAGAATTTATTTGCGTGTGCTGCTTCTCTCCTTGTGTCCTCCAGTTTGCAGCGGTTGCTTCAAAACAAATCGGTGATTTTTTTTCCAAAAGCATCTGTGGGATTGATGGCATCTGTGGAAGGGGATGGGAGGCTGAGCAGCACTTTCAGAGGCAGAGGGTTGGTTAGCTCCACCAGCCCCTGGGTGGAACAGAATTAACTGCACTAAATTCCTGTGGAAACGCCAATCCAGAGGTGTAGGAATGTCAGGCTGTGTTTTCCCAAGCTCACGTGTTTAGGTGTGTGTACCCCTCTCTGAAGGGATCGCACACTTCCCGTTTTTAGTTTTCTTTTTACCTCTATAGGATCTCTTTCTTGTATTTTCCCTTTTGCCAGTGTGCTGACCACGGCAACAAAGGCCCTTTTGACAAAGCAGTGCCTTTTGGAACGGGAATTTTGTGGTTGCCTTTCTTGTGTGTGAGGGGGGAGAAAAGCAGCGTTGGTAACGGGAACAGCGCTGTCATTTGAGGCTGGACATGCATTTTGGAGGAATGTTAAATACAGGAGGAGAAACTGCTTTTAGTGGAGCTAAATTTCGCTGTTGCAGTGTGGGGTGTCGTGGCATGTGAGTGCTGTGCCCTTACAGAACAGTTCCTGCAGACAGTGCTGCTTTCTGCACAGAACTTTGGGGAGTTCTCTCTCCGAGGACAGAGAGGCCTTCTTACATTTTTTTATTAGATCAGCCTCAGCTTTTCTGAATGTATGAAATTATTTCATCTGATCTGGTTGGTTAGGAGGCAGAAGGCTGATCCTTCTGTGAGAGAATGGATTTCTAGTGCACTGATATTTACCTGTAGGAAATACTGCTTCTCTACATCCTTAGAAAGCTGAAAGAAGGGGTAAACACCTTTTTACTCTATTTTTTTTTTACTGTGCTGCTTTCTGCACAGAACTTTGGGGCGTAAGGCAGAAGACACAGAGGCCTTCCTACATCTTTTTAATTAGATCAGCCTCGGCTTTTCTGAATATATGAAATGATTTCATCTGATCTGCAGAAGCATTAGAGCTGAATTAAACTGCTCTGGCTGAAAGAAGTACAAGTTGGGTAGAGCAGGCCTGATAATCACCTGGTGATCCTTGGCTGAGGGAAGAAGGAATGTGGAAGTGGCACGGTGGTGCTACCAACATTCCTCTGTTGAATTTTGTGAAATAGCATCCACCTTTCAGACTTCAGAAAAGCTTGTTTGTACCATTTTGTGTTTTCCAAGTTCCTAAGTCCCTGAAAGATTCTATTTCTTGAGATCCCTTCACTGACAATCAGAGGTGGATGGAGTGGAAAGGAATGCATTACTTTTAATAGATCTTGAAAGAAAAGGTCTCTTTCCTTTTAATACCAACTTATTTTGGAATTTGCAGAATTAGTTGGTATTTACAAGATCTTGGAAAATAATGAATTAATTTTAATAGGTCTTGAAAGAAAACAATGAATTACTTTTAATAGATCTCGAGTATAGGATGGGACTTCAGGTGTCTGAAACTGCTTCAGAACCATGGCTGGGCTGAGCACAGCACCAAGCGTGGGGAAAGGAGTGAGGATGAGCACTGGGCATGTCCCAGACCATGCTGTGAGTGCAGTGCACCTGAAATGACCATGTAACTCCATTTAAAGCAGCCTAAAATAACTGATGCCATGATATGGGTTAGTGATGGGTTACCTTTTCTGACTTCTGCAGGCACTGAGCACCCTCTGTTTAACCTGAAATAACCTATAATGAAGGATAAAGCCTGGAAAATCCTGTTACCTGGTCTTGGCTTCCCCCACCCCCCCTTAGAGAGTGTTTTAATTTAGAGCCTCTGCCTCTTTTACAGAATTTTAGAGAAATTGTAGCTTTTTCTTCACTGTGCTTTGAGTGACAGGTGAGCAGGGGAACAACATCATGTCACTGTGAAGATGGATTTTAGTTGGTGACTTTATTTGATAATGTAGTATTTCCTACAGGCTAGGTTCTTCCCCCCAGTTCTTCAGTTGTTTTATTTCAATATAGTGAATATTGAAAAAGGTGGCAGGAGTTGGTGTGAGTCTTGGTTCCCCCCAGTTCTTCAGTTGTTTTATTTCAATATAGTGAATATTGGAAAAGGTGGCAAGAGTTGGTGTGAGTCTTGGTTTTAGATGCAGTTTGGGGATAATCTTTGTAAAGCTTTGTAGTATTTTTTTTCATTGTATATCACTTTTTTTTTCCATATAGCATTTTAATACTGCATTTTTGATAGTGGGTAACTTTCTAACAATCTCTGGTTTAGCAGTTGGGCTTGGAAAAGGAAGAAGAGCCAAATAACTGAACTGTTTTTTAAACAAGTACGCTCAAGTAGTTTAATTCTGGCTTTTTTTTTTCCTTATGCTGAGACTTGGAGTCAGTGTAATTTCAAAATACCTCTCTGAATATTAACTGTACATATTTATTAATTCCAGCATTATGTAAACTTTTTGTACAGTATGTTATGTTTTTAGAAAAAGATTAGGAAATTATTCCTTTTTGTAAGTAAGGAATAGAATCCTTTTTTCCCCTTTTATCCAGCTCTCTTATGCTCTGCTGTATTTGGGTATAACAGGAAAATGCTAAGTTCAAGTTCCAACACAGAGCAATAAAAGAAGATGCAGTCAAACATCCAAAGACAAAATAGATGTAAGAAATATTTTCCTATCTTTTAGGATAATCAAAGCTACAGCAGCTCCCAATATTAGAAAAGTAATTGGATTCTTACAAACAGAGAACTCTTTTTGCATGTTAGGAGGGGCACTCCCATCAAAAAAGCTGTCTTTAACATCAGTAATCTTAAACTCGTGCTTTCCATTCTGCAATAATGTAACAGCTCTAGAAGACTTCTCAGTGCTTTTTAAAGCACATTACAAATGAAGTACCAATAACGTTTTTAATGTAAAAAGTCAGCTTTTATTTGTATGATCACTTGCTGGATACATGTGGTGCTGTAGCAGCCACCCATTTAGGATGTGCTGGAAAACTTCTGGGCAGGAAAGCTCAGCTCCTGATACCTGTGCTGAGTCCCATAAACACCCTGAAAAGAGGAGGTTTTGGAGATGCCCATGGCCACTTCTCCAGGCCTGCTGGATTTCATATTCCACTGGTCTGAGTGTGTCTTGTTCTCTCCTGTGTTCTGGAGGCTGCTCTGGGTCACCACACTCCACTGTCCTGCAGCTGCTCTTTGTGTCACCAGGACACCAAACCTCCAAGGAACTTAAATTACTGGGTGAGGCAAGATTTTTATCACCAAGCTTGGCTTGGCTGTTTGCTTGCCTTGGGGCAAGCAGCCACCAGTACCTGAGAAAACCTGCTTTGGGTTATTTTAGGGTTTTTTTTTTTTTAATTTTACTTGGCTCTGAGCTGTGAGATGGAAGTGGATCTCCTCGCCTTGTGCTGACCTCATCTTGAGATGGCAAAACTGGTCCCTGGGCAGGAGAAAGTGCCAGGAGAGCAACTTCAGCTGGGGCTGCAGTAAGTGGTGCAGCTGTGCTTTGTGTGGGGCTGGAGTGTCCTCATTGCAGAGATGTTTGCTGCTTTTATTAGCGTGACCAGATCCCTGCAGGCCTGCTCCCTGCCTCTCTGGCTGTCAGCTGACACCTGAACCTCTCCCTGCTCCTGCTGGAATAGATGAAACAATCTGATGCCTGCCTGCATCACATGGGACCTCTAATGCCTGTCCCCCTCAAGGGCTGCATGAGGAAGCTCACCTATAAAGGCAAAAATGCAGAGAGAAAATGACCTCAGTACCAATAATCATTAGAAAGTTTATAAGGGAGGAAAAGAAGTTTTTCTTACTGGTGATCCAAGCTCCCTTTGGAAGACATGAATAACCACTAGCATCATAAAAAGTGTTTGTATTCACAGTTTTTTCTAAAGCTTTATTAATTCACTTTTGCAAAAGTCATTTACTTTTTGATATGTAGATAGAATAAATGTTTCTTCTCTTGTGTTTCCACAGTCTCAACATGTTTACTGCTTTGTTTTGGTCTTTTGTCAGCATTAAAAAAAAAAAAAGCTGTGTTAAATTTTACTGAATTCCACTAGTTTAAGTAAAATGTATTAATTTTTTCCCCTCTTTCCTATGGTGCAGTTTTTTTTCTGTGTTGGCACAATTGGCACTTACACAACTTCCAGGAGGATTTGTAGTTGTTTCTTGTAAGATGCCTTTCTGCCTTTTTGACTGAAGCTGTTGATGTGCATCATTGTCTTATCATCATCTTCCTTCTTGAGTTTTTCCTAGAAACTTTGGTCATCTGCTACTTCTTACCCCTTTCCTTTCAATTCTTCCCTTTTTTTTTCTTTTTAACTGTTGGACTCGGTTGCTTGTCTGCAGTCTGCGTGTTCCAGTTGAGAAGTTCTTTCCACAGCTTCTCTTTGAAGATTATTAGGGATTGTATGTGGGTAGAAGAGGTACTCAGATAATCTTTATTTTTCAGCATTTCAATCTGTTAAGTATGGGAGTTTTGGTGTTTGAGATCTTGTGAAGCACTTCAGAAGGAACCAGATTTGTTCCTAAGAGGAGAAAGAGGAGACCGAGAGTTTTTTTCCTTTTATTTTGTGATTTGCAGAATTAGTTGGTATTCAGCCTGATAGGAGCAGATTGCTTTCGTGAGATTGCTTTTCATAAAGACTGATTTTAATAACTTTTCTCTCTGGCTTTTGTAATGATGCCGTGGGCTGGCTTTTTCCTTTGCACTGTGTCAACTCTGAGCCCAGCCGAGAGGTCACGGTGGGAAGTGTTCCCAAGAAATGCTTTGGGAGCTCTTTGTGACAAATGCTACTTGAGACTAGATGTGTTTTTAAAACTCTGTCACAGAGGTGTCTAAACATTCTTCTGAAGATTAAAACAAGAGTGGCCCTTAAAGGTTTATTTATGCTACAAGTGGAAAGATTATTAAACATGGAAGGAAATACAACAGAGAAAAAAATGTATGCACATTGAGCAGTATTATTATGGTCCCCAGGTAGTGGGCTGTATGCTGCATATAATCTTTCTTTGCACATGCTTTCTGTGTAGTTAAATCAGGAAGTTTCTTTGCACAGGGGAGGGGGAGACATTTCTTGCCCTGGTGGCTCTGGGAAGCATTATAGTGTGGGTTATAACAGTTATTGATTCATTAGGAGGCAGAAGGCTCACCCTTCTGTGAGAGAGAATGGATTTCTACTGCTCTGATACTTACCTGTAGGAAATACTGCTTCTCTACATCCTTAGAAAGCTGGAAGAAGGGGTAAACACCTTTTCCCTCTATTTTTTTTACTGTTCTACAGTAAATGCCATGTCCCATTTATACAGCTGTTCTCTGCAAGCAACCAGTGCTATTTTCATGATGGTGTTGCTCACAAGGAAAGAAAAACACCTGTTATATAAAAGCAGAATATTCAAACCACTTTTAAATAACAAATTTCTATTATGGGAAAAATACTGGGACTTCACAGAGGTTTTTTTTTTTTGTTTGTGTATGTGTAAAAATACCTTCCTGCTTATTGTGTGTGTATGTGTTTACCTCAGTCTGTATATGTTTGAGAGTTGTTACAGATGTAGCTGGGGCAACTGACCTGAAAACTGAAAAATAATCAAGGCATCTAATCCCACACCCTTATCTTGATTGATCTTTTTCTGCTGCAGTTAAGGCAGTTTTAAAACAAATAAAGGCTAACGTTCTTATTTACACTGACATTTTTGTTGCAGAGGAAGTTGAGTGTGCTCTAGGTGTGTTGTCTTCACAACTCAGTAACCACTTGATAATGGCATTCTTGTTGGTCTCCTTGGATGAGGGACTGATTTTTCCATGTATTTGGGCAAAGTTTTAACTCAAATACTGCTTACTACCAGGTGGTTCTCAATATGCAGGAAAGTTTTATTCACCCCCTTGGTACAGGACAGCCTGATTTGCAAATTTTTGCATTGCGTGTCAGACTCAATGAGCTCAACAGTTTTTTTTTTTTTGTGTGCCTTAATGTGCAGGTCCTGTGGGGAGAACAGGAATTTTGGGGTGTCGTTGTTTGGGGTTTTTTGTTTGCTTTGGTTTTTGTTGCTTGTTTGTTTTTGTCCAGGTGAAAATCTTTTTTCCTGAGAGGGAGAAAGGTAATTTTGGATGAGTTTCCTGCTCACTGAGTAGTTGAGAGGACTTGATGAACTAACTCTATGTAAGTAGAGTTCCTGTGCATGCAGATGTGCTGTGAAGTGGCAGCAAACATCTAAATGTATATTCTTACAGGAGCTGCTTTTGGTATTGTCTAGATCTATTTGAAAATGAAATTTCACAATAAATTGCTTAAATGGATTGATCCATTTCTAGTTCTAACAAACACCCAGCATTCTAAAAAATGCAAAATTGAGCAATTGCACAAAAATAAAATGACTGGAAATAAGAAAGGACTAAGAAGGATTTTTTTTTTTTTAAGTACAGTGGCATTTGAACATATGATATGCCAACATGCAGTTTGGGCTAATCCTCTCCATCAAAGTTTATTTCTGCTTTAGGGAAGGTGGCAAAATCTTTTGGAAATACTTAGGGCAATGGAAGAAGTGCCCTGCCTCTCTGCTTGCCTTGGCCCTCCTGCTGCATCAAAGGATGGCAGACAGGAGTGGTTGGGATGGATCCTCCAGCACTTCTGTCCTGCAGAAGGTGTGGGCTCTCCTAATCCCCACTGTTAGAGACTTTTATTTGAGTGTGCCTGCTGTTTCCAGGTTCAAAAAGAATTAGTCTTCTAAAAGAAGAGATTAGGCTGGTGAAGCCCTGGCTGGTTGAAATGTGCTGTTTATGTTGATGGTGGCACATTCTGATTTGGAGGGCATGTTCTCCCTGGGGCTGGTGGCCAAGGCTGCACTGCTTGTGCCTGCTTTCCAGCTTGCCCAGGAGAAAAAGAACTGCTTCCAGTACTGGTTCATTTATCTTTTTAGCTATGATTGCAGTCATACTGGTATCACAAGATTTAGCTTTTGATATTGGTGGAAAATATGAATAAAGCAATTGTGTTCTTGAGTGCTGCTGCTGGTGCTATGGCAGCATTGAGTCACAGCAGTTCACTCTGATACTTTATGTAAAATATGGTTGTGCTCAGTGTATGGCGTCAGTTCTGTTTCCAAGGATGGAGACAATGCTGCAATTGAGACTGGTTTGTATCACACTTCAACCAGCTGAGATTTTCAATTTCTGCTATTGGTGCAACATCGGTGGTGTCTGATTAAAACTATCTCTGCTGTTGCACAGACCTTGACCAGCCCTGTAACATTTTTTTGGGTGGTTAGTAACTAAGTTCTACGAGGCCAGAATTGGATCATTGTATCCTTTGCTTCCCACTAAAACTTGGAGCCAACCTTTGGCCTTTCAGCCTGGACCTGTGCAGGACTGAGGTTTCATGTGGGGCAAAGGCTGTGTTGGTTCAGCTGAATGCTCCTGGTGAGTGATGGGCCAACATCCCTGAGCTCTGGAATACGTGTTTTAGTCAAGAATTGCAATGATTTCTTTTATCATGACATTGCATCTCTGGTTGCTGCCCCAGAGCTAGGTGTTGGTTTCTTTGGTGGGATATCATCAGCTGCTCCTGCATCTCCTGGTTCTCTGTGGGGCAGTGTGTGTGCCCGTGCAGTTTGTTCCTCTGTCATTGAGGAAACCATTTATAGGGCACAAGTTACCTGGAACACCTCAGTGCTTTCTCCTTTGCTCTGCTCTCTCCCTTCTGTGAGACCACAGAGCTGGTTTTGAGGTGGCCAGAGGGTTGGGACTCCCTGGGCTTGTATTTCTGGACACTTTGCACTCTCTGTGGATATGTTTTCCTTTATAAATTGCATGAAACCTCAATTGCCAGTGCTTTGTTATTAATTGTCCAGCTGGAGTGAGGGAATTCCTCAGGGTGAACAGGTCATGGGGTATGAAAGTACTTGCATCAGTACAGCTTGTTCAGCTACATATCCAAAATAAACAATAACGTAGAGGTGCTGCTACTACTCGTAATGAACTTTCATCTGTGCTGAAAGAGAGGGCAACTAATTCAGCTTTGTACTTGCTGAATAATTTGAAGTTGGGTGGCACCTAATATGAAAAGAACAATTGTTTTACCTGGAAAAAATGACAGTTAGTATCCTTACAGTGTTTCCAAAGTGATGCATGATGTAAACAAAACATTTCACAAGTGCCACTGCTCCAATTGTGCATTTGCTGGAAGGTACTGAGTGTTTGGAAAGCCTCCCTCGATGCCCAGCTGCACTGTGAAGAGGATGTTAGAGTTTTGGAGCTGGTTTTTGCCCATGGAGGCCTGAAAGAAGTTGGAAAACAAGTTTTCTTGGGTTACAGTTTAACTGTGTTATTAGGTGGCTGCCTCTGGCTGGGCTTTGCCTGCTGGGCATTTACTACCCCAGGAGCAGCAGGGTGGTTGCAGTGCTGGGGCAAGGAGCTGTGCATTTCACAGGCAAATTAAGAGAGCGCTGTGGCAATTTCTCCTGAGCTCCCTGGCAGTGGTCTTATTAACCAGTTACTTTGTCACACTCCCCCCCAACTCAGCCGTGTGGAAATGTCACTGTACAGTTAATTATTGATGGTGCTCAGGCCTGGAACAGCCTGTGCTGCTCCAGGTTGTCACAGTGTGCCAAGTGGGTCGTGCTGCTGAGTTTGCCTAGCCCCAGAAGGCTGCAGATGTAATTTTGAGAAGTAGAGAGCATTGTTACACCGAGGTGAGCATTAGCAAGGTGTTAACCAGAGGTGCCTCCTTTTGCTGAGATGCATCTGCCTGGTTCCCTGCTCAGTTTCTGTGCAGAGGAGTTTGGTTTTGGGGGGACAAACTGAAGTGCCTCCTGTCCACTGACATTACTTTGTGAAAACACACTTATTAATTTATTTAAAGGAATAAACAATGAATTTACTTAGTTGAAATATGTTTGCTTTATTACTTTGTTCATACTTTTTTCAGAAGCCCAGAATTCATCTTGTTAACTCTGGTCAGAAGTCACATGTTTTGTATAGTTTCATGTTTAACAAGCCAAATTTTCCTAGTTCTCTCTGCTTCAAACCAAGAGGACTGGTTCCTTTCAAGGGAAGCCTTTCTAGAGGTGCTGACAGAAGCCAAAACTCCTTTCTTGTGCACATTCCCTGCACTATTCCCTAGCAGTGAGGTGGGATGCAGCAGCCTCCAGCTGGAGAGTACAAGCTGCAGAGCTCCAGAGCCAAATTCAGCTTGTGTGTACCACTGCCCAGGGCAGGCACTGTGCTGAAGTGGTTACACTTGCTTTGCATTCAATGAAGGAGAAGAGAACTTTAAAAATATGTGTGGAGCAATGGATTAAATGGACTAAAACTGAAAGTCAAGTGGGAAGTTACTCGGAGCCTGCCTGTGGTACTGTCACCTGGAAATTGTGCTTTTCAGACCTTCTGATGCTTTGGTTTGCATCCTGGGGGGTCTTGTAGTGTACAGTTTGATTTTTATTTTAAATTAAATTTAACTGGGAGATGTGCACCAGCTCCTTATGTGTGCTCAGGCTCAAGTAACCTCACTGAAATGAGCATAGATGATTTTTTTCTTTCTTTCAGCACTGGTTGTTTGGCACTACACATTCCTCTCTTTTTCTGCAGCTGGGCTGCTTAATGTAGGTGCAGTCTGACCAGCTTCAGTTTGTATGAGGAAGCAGGAACAGTCTCATTGACAAGTGTGCAGAAGGATGTATGAACTCAGCGAAATGGTTTGTGACAGGGGAAAAGAAAGATCCGCTCTCTGCTAGGTGAAAATGTGCTGTGTATTTTTTTCTTTTGCTGGGAGTCCTGGTTTAAAAAAAAAAAAAAAAAGGCAACAAAAAACCTGCAACACAGTAAGTCTGTTCTTTCAGGTGTAGCTATCCATAGGGATTGTATTGTAATCCAAATACCTCAAAGTAGTTTAAAAAAAAGCTTCCGAACCCCACAAACAAATCAACTCAGTAAGAAAAACAGGACCAAAAAACCAAACCATCCCCAACCACAAAAAATCCACAACCCCAAACCAACAAAAAACCCCTTGAAACGCAGCAGTGCTGTTACAGTAGAGGATGTTGTGGTATTTTCCCTTTTTCTTCAAGGTTCGTTGTGCAGCTTTGCTGTCTGTGGGGGTTTGTTTTCATCTGGGTGGGGGCAAATCAGTTCTGTTTATCAACTTAGCTTCTCAAAGGCCTCCAACAGCTGCTTGTGTTGGATAGCTCCATGCTGTTCTGGTGGATTTCATTGCATATAGGTTGGGTAGAGTGTGCTTCTGTCTGAAATGCCTTCTGAACACTGTGAGTGTGTGGCAGAGGTCTTGAAGCAGTCTCAGGTGTAGGATGCTGCAGGGTTTTATGTGCCTGTTTGACAGGATTCACTGGTTATGTGAAGGTACTGTAGCTTCTCCAAATGACGTTGGCATCTAGAAGTGTGTGTTTAGAAAAAGATAAGCAAAGTGATGGGAGTTGTGAAGAAGTGTTTAGGGGGAAGGTAAGGAACAAGATGATTGTACAAGTCTGTTTTTATTTGTGTGGAGTAAAATTTTATTTTATTAGTTCAGTCTGTGATGGTTGTATCAAAGGCTGTTCCAGTTTAGTCTGTAATGATTGTATCAAAGGCTGTTCCAGGGTATGTTATCCGTTCCATTTAATGGTCAGTTCTCTTTTTTTTTTGAGTTGCTAAAAATGTTCTTGTAATAACTCAGTAAACACTTCTTATCTGTGAACAGAGCTGTTACTGTGGTTGGAGTTCAGGGTCATGGAATTAGTCCTGTAAGAAACAAACTAACCCCAAAAGATGATAGTCTAGTTTTTCTTATCCAGCTGAAATTAGTATTGAAGAGAAAGCTGGGACTGTGTTCCTCCAGACCTTCTGGACTGGTTGAACAGCATGAGCTCTAGAAAATTTACACATTTTTAAATGCCACTGGTCCTCACGTGCTCAGGTGAGGATTTGAGTGAGCCTCTGGTCCCACTGGTTCTCCCCGTGCTGGACTGTCCTGTCTTCCAAAACCATCCTTAATTTCAGTGTAGCTTTTTCAAAGTACTTATCATCATCATCAGGTGCCCTCAGCTTTGGTGGCATGCTTACACAGGAAAATACCTTCTCCAGAAGTTCAGTGGAGCAGGATTTTTGCTGTTAGGTAGATCCAGGGCAGACTGACCTGCTGGGGCTGCTGTAGCTTGGCCAGATTGTCACCTGTGGGCCAGGTGTCCTCAGTCCCTCCTGCCTGCAGGTGCATGGGACCTGTTCCTGCCCAGGGGCTTGGTGGTGTGGCTGTGCCTGCCCAGCATTTGGGTTTGTCTGTGAGTCAGGAAAGTGATTCTCATCATCTGAACCCCCCTGTCAGCAAAATGGGATAACACACTGGTGTGTCCTTGCGAAGTTTCTTTGCTTTGAAGTGTAAATGTTTTTTTTGAGTTTGAATATCTTACTTGTTTCAAGCACATGTGTGTCAAAAAGTAAGGGGATTGTGATGAGCAAGCAAGCAGAGTATTTTGTAGTGGGACCCTCTGAAAGGTTTTAAGAAGAAAACCCCCAAGGGTTATTTTGATATTTTAGTGTCTTTGGCAGATGTGATATTTGAATCACCCAAGAACTGGAGGAGTAGTAAGGTGCTGATAGAAGGTTTGGCTTGGCCTGAGCTGTGCAGGTGCCACTGGAAGCTCCAGAGGGGCTTGGATGGATGTGTTTTCTGGGGCAGGCAGTGAGGCCTGAATTCTGGATATCTAAATAATATGATCAGGGTAAATGATTTATTTAAACATAATTATAATAGAAAAGGCAGTAAGATCTCCTAGTCAACAGTAATGCTTATGCACCTTGTAATGGGGCACGTTATTTAGGAGAGAAGTCAAGGGCTTGAGGGGAATTTTTTCCTGTGTTTTGAGGTTAATAGTGTTAAATCCTTGGTGTGGAGTAGGAGGCCAGTGGCAGTCCCATCATGTTTGGTGGCAGAAGAACTCAGCTGTTTCCTGGCTGTCTCCAGCTTTCTACATCGTCTGGCTCTGAGAAAACAGCTTTGGGAAGGAGAGGGCTTTGAAGTTTTCTTCTGCAGCTGGGACAAAACCCATTAGAGGATTCTAAACTGAGGTGTTGGTATGATTATTTTAATTGCTCTTAAGATATCTAAATGTTCATTTGCATAAATCAAATCACAGCTTCAGAATAATTATGCTGTGCTTTTGGTTAGTTTTCATTTGATCAGAGTCGCTGCAGTGTCGAGCTCAAGTTTTATGTGACTCATCTGAAATTTAAATACCTATTACCAGAATTTTCATGTGCTTGGTATGATTAAGTGATCTAATTAAGGTATTATTGTATTGAATTTGACTCTGGGAGCTGATCAGACTGGCATGAACCATAACTTCCCTGACACCTTGTAGTTACATTGGGGTCCATCCAGAGCCTTTTTCTTAGTATTTAGCTTAACTACATGACAGTTTAAGGCTGGTGTTTGACAGGTTGGGAAGGGGACACTGGGTCAGTGCATAGAGGACACCTGGTAGGTAAATTCACTGCCTCTAGCCCCATGACTCTGTCACTGATACACAAATTTCTGCAGTAGGGTAGAGCAGAGCTCAAGGAAAGCACCTGCCTTGGGTGAATGGATTAGGTTACTGTACATGTAAGTTACTGGAACCTTGTAGTTGTTTATGTGTACATACCCATGCACCCTGAGTTATTTTGGGCCCCATCACATGGCTTGATCACTTTCATTTTCATCCCAGTGAAATTCTTTGGTCTGTGGCCATTGTGACATTTGTCCGTTCTCAGAAGGTTGCTGGTGTTCGCAGTGAATAGGTTGGATTCCTTGTGTAACAGGTAGCATTGACTCACAATTATCAACTCCTGAATTATTTTTTGTCATCGATTCTAAACATTTGAATTGGTTTTTCAGTTGTGTTACTGAGCGCTGTGCTACTTTTGTGTGTAGAAATGGTGGGAGGTTTTAAATGAAAGTTGAGTTAAATAGCACAAAGGTAGGGCCCCTGTTTGAAAAATGCCATGTAGTGCTGTGCTGCAGCCTGTCTCAGTCCTGTGCAACCAGCTCAAGCACTTAACTGCAGTAACCTGCTGCTGCTAAAGTCCTCCTGTGGGCACTGGCAAAGCATGAGGGCCTTGTTCTGCCACAAGAAACTAAATATAAAACAACTTTAGACCAGCTCATTTGGAGAACATAATTGTGTCCTGATTTTTCTTTTAGAAGTAGCAGCTGCTGGAAAGCTTGGGAATGCGCACAATTTTCACTTGTTTTTTTCTTTTCCTCTCCCCCTGTAGGTATGGCCTCACAAGTCTTGGTCTATCCACCATATGTTTATCAAACCCAGTCAAGTGCCTTTTGTAGTGTGAAGAAACTCAAACTAGAACCAAGCAGTTGCGTGTACCACGAAAGAACCTACCCGCAAATCTATGTGAATGGTAAAAACTTTGGAATTTCTCCCCACAGGGTTAGTACTTTCTTTCAGACTAAAAACCCATTTGATAGACCTCGAGGACAGAGCTTTTGGTTGCAGTCAAATGCCGTTGCTTTAAAAAATACTGCAGGTGCTACAAAAGCGTTGGCAGCGTGGGCGCAGCAACCTCAGCCGGAGGCGGCCGGGACGCAGGGAAGCCGCGGGGATCTCCTGGAGGGAGCCCAGCGATGTGGATTGAAGCGTAAGAGCGAGGAGCTGGAGAACCAGAGCAGCACGATGCAGATCGTTGACGAGCTGTCCATCCTGCCTGCCATGCTGCAGAGCGGCGTGGCCAACCCGGTGACGGTGGTGGCCACGGCCGCCTCCAAGCAGGGCGGCACCGGCGGCGACGGGGATTACCAGCTGGTGCAGCACGAGGTGCTGTGCTCGGTGAAAAACACCTACGAGGTTCTCGATTTCCTGGGACGAGGGACCTTTGGACAAGTAGTCAAGTGCTGGAAAAGGGGGACGAACGAGATCGTGGCAATCAAAATCTTGAAGAATCATCCTTCGTACGTGCGCCAAGGGCAGATAGAAGTGAGCATCTTGGCGAGGCTGAGCACTGAAAATGCTGATGAGTTTAACTTTGTGAGAGCCTACGAATGCTTTCAGCATCGTAACCACACCTGTCTGGTTTTTGAGATGTTGGAACAGAACTTGTACGACTTCCTGAAACAAAACAAATTCAGCCCTCTGCAACTGAAAGTAATAAGGCCTATTCTGCAACAGGTGGCCACTGCACTGAAAAAACTCAAAAGTCTGGGTTTAATCCATGCTGACCTCAAACCAGAGAACATTATGTTGGTGGATCCTGTTCGGCAGCCTTACCGGGTCAAAGTCATAGACTTTGGATCTGCCAGCCATGTATCAAAGACTATTTGTTCAACTTATTTACAATCTCGGTATTACAGGTAGGTGTCTTCTACTTTGGTTTTTTTTACCTGTTATGGAACAAGGTTTTAGCATTTCTTAAAGTTAATGGCTTAAATAATTGCTCCTCCAGGTACCTAGTAAGAATGATTTGGAAAACATAAAACCATCTAGGAATGTGAGAGTTCTGTAGTTGGTTGCCATTTTAAATGTGAATACTTGCTTTGAATGTTTTTATAGTCTTGTCTTTTTCCTGGAAGTGTTTTGTGTTGTTCTCTGAAGCCATCACTTGCTGCTATTTTGAGACCTCTGAGACTGTTCAAAAGGAAAAGAAAAAAAAAATTATCTTTCACTTGCTTGTTTAGGATGTCTTTCCAGCCTTCCTAACATGATGGATTTTTTTTCCTGTAAGCAGCTGGACAGTGTCCTAGAAGTGCCATGTTTCTATATCCTGTTGCCAAAGATTATGTAAATGCCTCTGTTTTTCTCCAGCACTTGTAAATATTTTCCCTAGTTCTTAGAAACTCCATGCTGTCTGAGTGCCTTCAGCAGCTGTGGAGTTCAGTAAACTTCTGGAGTTAGGGAGTGATAGGATGCTTAAATGTTTAGGGTGATAGCAGAAGGGTGTTCAAAGTGATTTTGGTATATGGTTGCATTCTACTTTTGCCTGAAAATGGATGTATGTTTTCTATAGTTTTGTTCGGTTATTTTTTAAAAGCTTTCTTTGAATATTTACCCAAACTGCCTGGCATTTAAAAATTATCAATATTTAGTCCTTTTGTTTTCCTTATGAGCTAAACTTGATTGAAGATCTTTCAGTTCTGCAGTCACTGGCAGTAGTATGTGCTGTGTATTGTCCATCTGCTGATTAAGTAAGAAGCTAGTAAACTAGGACAATGAGTACTTGGAAGAAAATTTTAAATATTTTACAGCTATTCATGCTGGAAATGAAAACTTGTGCACTGCAATTCTAGGCTTGATGAAATTAGTGTTTGGAGTTCATGCTAGAGGAATCTATTTTTTGACTGTAGCTTGTAAACAAGAGTGCTTCATGTACAGTGCTCACATAAAATATTCTAATTCATCACCTGCACTCTCTATTACTTAATTGCAAACTGCAGCAGAGGATTAAAAAACTTCATGGAGTTCATCAACAGAAAACTAAATTGGGAAATGTTATGGATTGATGCATGTTCACATTATACAAAAATATAGATGAGAGGGAATAAAAAGTTAAGTAACTTGGGAGTTCATTTTGGTGTAAAAGCTGTGATAAATTTTTGTGTAAAATCCAAAGATACTGTGGTTTTGGGCCTCTCAGGACAAATCAGGCCAGGTTTGCAAAGATGGCAGGAGTTCTGAGAGGCTCTGGACAATTGCAAAGGTCTTACCGTGAGCTGGTCTGTGCAGAATCAGAATCCAGCAGATACTCAAGATGCATGGTCTGAGAATGTTTCCCTACCTATTTTGGCTTTTTTATTTATTGAAGCAATTACAGATTATTGTGAACTATTGCCATTTTTCACTCCTTTCTCCCCAGGAACAGAGGGGAGACTGTGGACAGCCAGGCTGGGTGGTCCTATTGGAGTACTTCAGCCTCCACTAACTACTTTCAGCATTTTTTTTTCTGGTTCAGATGGCTCAATAGACAAGATATTGTTCTTTTTTAGTTGCCTGCATAAAAATGCAGTAGCTGTAGTTGTGTTTTACTTGGCTTGATGTTGCTTTGCAGCTCTCAGTAGAATTCTGGCACACTTAAGGGTTTGGACAGGTCCAGTTGCTGGCAGGATCACTGTGCAGCTCCTTGGCATTTTGGGTGCTTGCATTGCACTCAAATGTGACTTAGTGGGGTTCCCTGTGGGTGTTAATTCAAATATATCATCCCCCAAGAATAAGATGAGATTTGGGTGCATATACTTGTCTTGCCTCAATGCTGTTGAATGATATGGGCTCATATGGTGTGTGCACCTAAAATTTCCTAGCTATTAAGTTATGCTTAAGTGCTTTGTAAATATTCAGGTTTCAGTAGATCATATTCTTTGTTTGTTTTGTATAGTCTTATAACCCTTCTATAAAGTAGTATCTAAGTCAGAAATGTTTGAAAATAAAAAGAAGAAAAATGGTTAGGGTCCATCTACTTGAATTTTTTTTAATATCTAAATATTGGTTGAGATAATTTTGGAAAAAAAAAACCAACCCACCAAACATCTATACTTCAAAATTACTTTCAAAAGAAGTTTTTACTTCTGAACAGATTCTCAACATGCTGGATTTCATCATGGATGTGTAGCTCTCTACCAGTTGTGGGATTCAAACTAACTTTGTGTAGACTGGCAGTTCCTCAAAATTTCTTTTTGTTCCATTGGAAGCACCAGACTAGTGCAAATAATAGCAGAAAATAGGGATTTGATTAAAAAGCTTTTAAAATAGATGATGCTGGGGAAATTTGAAGTGAAAAGTCTTACAGAAGAATGTGAAAGGCCTTCAGAGGATATCTTGTTTTGAGATGGCATTTGTTTTAAGAGAGGTTGTGCTTTTGGTCAATCAAATAAGTACAGTTATATATAAAATATAACTGTACTTAAATGCTTTTTGTATTAGAAGAGCCTGGGAGTGATAGTGCAGGTTTGACCCGTTTGACTGTGACATGTCAAAACAAGTTTCACAAAACTGGATAAAGAGAAAAGGTTTTGTTTGTTGATGGCGCTTTTTGGTTTTGTTTTGTTGTTTGTTTTTTGTTTTTTTTTGTGGTGCTTTTTGTGTTTTTTTTTTTTTTTTTTTTTTTTTTTTTTTTTTTTTTTTTTTTTTTCCTGGAATGATCATTGCTTCTGTTTTTTTTTGTTCCTGGGACCAGAGTGAACTAATGATCATGAGTATGGAGAATGCCCCAATGTCCAGGATTAAATAAATAATCCTATTTTATTTATATACAGCCTATATAAATAAAATAGGCTGTTTATTTTGAATTCTAGTGTCACTATTTTGCATCTGTAAGAGGAAGTGAGTAATGAGTTGGAAAAATGAGTAATAAGAGGATTAGGACTTAAGGAGGGGAACATTATGTAGCCAGGTGAATGGATAATGGGCTGACTTACCTTGCCTATAGCAGCAGGAAGGTGACCTAAGGATGACTGCTGGAAATATTAGGGTACTTTTGTATGAGGAGAGGTCCTAAGCACGTGAGACTAACTGAATTTTAAAAGGGTATAAGCAAGCAGAAAAATGGAGACAGACTGTATGGAGTGATAATGACTTGATGTTTTCCTGTTTCTGTTTCAGCTTTGACAAGCAAAGAGAAAATAAGAAAATGGTTAAAAGAAGTATGAAAAATAGATTTGGACATTTTGTTACCTTTTGGAAGCTCCTGTTTGTTGTATTGCTAGAAATTGTTGAGTATGGGTGTGAATAAATACTAGCTACAATTCACTGTCTGAAGTCAGAGATGATTTTATTT
>NW_005054487.1:995987-1047144 GCF_000277835.1 Geospiza fortis | reverse complement strand
TTCCCTGCAAGGCTGTGTGTGTGCTTACATGCTCTTTTTATGCTGGTCTGGATTTTAATAGCTGTGGACTAGAGAGATCTGGTACTTGCAGCCCTTTTCTGCTTCTGGCCTCACACATTAAGACTGCTGACCTTTTATGAGTGATCTAAGGAGGTAAATAACTAAGCAGTGTGTACATTTTCAAAAGAAAATACCCTTACATACAGCGTAGGTGATCAAGCTTTTGTCATTTATGGAAATGGTATGAGGAGTGTGTCCTTTTGGTCAACTGTGCCCCAAATCATGAGAAGGGGAGTGTTCCATCCCAAATGGAAAGCAGTGCAGGCTGTGGAGGAGGAGAGTCAAAGCCTCTGTTTCTAAGTCTGGTCTCTTGTACTCATCTGGCAAGGCAGAAAGTTTTCCCAGGGCATGGTGTTTCTCTCTGGAAGTCATTTTCCTTTGTTTGGCCTCTCTGCTGAGGTGAGATACATTTGGGAAAGCAGGTATGAGAAGAGAGGCTTCAGAATGGCTGTCTGCAATTAGCAGTAGCCTCCAAGAGGAGTGGAGTGAAATGGTCGAGGTGGTGCTGCCCATCTGCTTCAGGGAGCCAGGTCACCTTCCTCTCTGTTGCCATGGGAAGCAGTGCCCTCTCAGTGTATGGCACTCAGAGGTGACTCTTCAGGGAATTACTGCTCAGTTTTTTTTCCGTGGGGAATCACCTTCGTATTGATTTAATTTGGGTTCTCTTCCTAAGGGGATTTTAAAATGGAGTCTTCAGTAAACCTTACCAAACTCATGATTCATAAAATCCCTGTAACACCGTGGATCTGACAGTAGCCATGACAGGTGTAGGAGTGAGTGTGCTACTTCATTGCAGGATCCTGCAGCACAGCCCCCAAAAGGAGTTCAACAGTGGCTCATCACCAGCCCCTGTGGCTGCCTCCATGGTTCTTTCACCTCCTGTCTCCAAGGAAAACATCATCACCTTTGTGCTGTGTCAGATTATATTGCTGGTAGAGTGCAGCTGGAAGCTTGACTGAAAATGTGTTTTGAGGATAAAGGATACCTTGTGCAGGCTGCCCTGGAGCAGAGGCTGGGCAGAGCTAAAGAATAAAGCAGGGATTGATTCCAAGCATCTCCTCCATGGATCCACCTTGGGCAGCACCAGAGCCCAGCCAGGGCTGCACCCAAGAGGAACCAAAATGGCCCCAAAATGCACGAGCGCTCCCGGGGTCTCTCCCTGGGATCAGTTCTGCTCCATTTGCACCTTGCACTTCATTGTCCCATTCCAGCTTTAGCCCCTGCAGTCCCACCCTGCTTGTTTTTCTCTCTGCAGCCCACGGGGTTTGTGCTCTGGGGCTGAGATTTGGATCATTTGTCCTTGGTGCCCAGCTGGAGCAGGAATTGTTTTGTCTCCCTGCTCTGTGCACAGAGCTCTCCATCCCTGAATATGAAGCCCAGAGCCACCCACTAAAGCAGCACAGAATGTGAAAAATAGAAAAGCTAAAACCTGAGGCATCATAAGCCCTTGGTTTCCCATCCAAAGGATGTTCCTTTTGGCATCCAGGGATCTGCAGGCAGACTGTTGTTTAGCACAGCCAGATTCCTTGGGAAAACAAAGTGAGTGGGAGGCAATATAAATGATCTCCAGATTAAACTGGGCACCAGCTGGACCCCATAGGCTGCTGGGCAGCTGCAGTGGTGTGGCAGAATGGAAGGTGTCTGGTTAGTAAGAGATGCTCGTAGCTCAGAAATGTTTTTCTGTTCCGCTGGTGACAGCAGTAAAATACGATCCTGGGTGTTCAGCAGTGCACTCGTAAGGAAAAGCAAGTGATGTGAGTAGATGCACTCAGTGCAGAAACCCCATTCCAGGGCTGGACAGTGATAGTCTCCCTCCAGCCTTCCAACTAAGGGGTAGTGCCTAATCAACAGACTTGTTCCAGACAAAATGCCAAATGTCAATAGTGTTGCAACGGAGCTCAGAGAGATGGAAAAATTGCTGTTGGATGTGTTCCTGGTGGCTGAGAGCAGGCTTCTCCCCTCTCCTTCTCTTACCCTCCTCTCCCATGAAGATCAGACAGGACGGAGGAAAAGTGATAATAATTGTGTTCTGTGGTCACGACACTGTTTTCACTTGCCCAGTCAGTTCTGCTGCAGCTTAAACAGCAATTTGGTCTGATATGGGCTTTTCTGTTTTAAAGGGTTTTGGAAGGAGAATAAGGTAGTTGAGCTGTGTGGTTTAATTACTATCCCTGAGCTGGGCTCAGCAAGGGCTCTGTGCATGCTCTGAGGCTGTTGCAGCAGGACAGCTTTTTATTTATGACTTTTACAGCTTCATGCTAAGTTTCAGAATAAACCACCCTCAGTTTATGCTGGTTTTTTCTCCCCTCAGCTTTATGTAATATCCTTGACTTCTTGTTCTCCTTTCTTACATGCATTCCTTCAAAATTAGAAAAAAATATTCTCATGGCCATAAATTCCCAGAGAGGCTTGTTTTCTCCCTGGCCTTTGTAACTTGGTCCTTGTCACTCCAGGGACTCCTGAGAACACAGAGTGACAGTGACTCTCCCTGGAGTGGGATTTGGAAATTGAGTGTTTTCTCTCTGTAGGTTGGGCTTGTCAGCAGGATGGGTTGTTGTGGCTCAGTGACACAACCGTTGCATCCCAGCAGATAGATGATTATCTTCCCCTGATGTCAGATCAGCATACAACCTCTGTATGTTTCAAGTAGTAGTTAAAAACCTGTATACAAATAAGCATACCTCTTAATACAGCTTTTCTTTAAAGCAGTGAGCAAGGGGAGAAGCTGTGCAAAACTGACATCTGGGGAAGCAGCTGCCTTTTCAAGTTCACCCATTGCTGTCTCATACTTGAAGCTTCTAAATGAGCTTTATCTAGAGAGTGGGGTGTCTTGAGGTTTTTTTCTTCTTTCACAGTGCCTGAAATTCTTGCTCAGTGTTTATTAAATTTTGGGGTTGATATGTTTAAATGAGAAGCAAAGCTCTGTTAATCAGTTGATTTTTCTGTCGGTTTGGGGAGCGCGGTGCGAGAACAAGCTAAAAATGCCTCTGTAAACAACTTCCACTTCAACATGCTAGCAGATGTTATTCTATCACTTTGAACTGTGCATCACTGAAGTGTATTGGGATATCTTAAAATAGTCAGGGGTGGTGGCCAGGAACGGTAGACTTCTATAGATGGTGAGGCTGTTTCGCTGCTGCAGTGAAATAAGCCAGAAGTACATGCTGCTGAGGTCGTTGGCTTGCTCAAGGTCAGCCTGTTCAAAGTCAGCTGCTCTGCTGTGAGCATGCTTACTGTCAGGGGTATATATAAGAGAGTCCTGATAATGTAAGGAATTGCTGTTACAAGTGAATTGGGACACTTCACAATTTTCCCCCCCTCTTTAAAGTCGCAGAGCTGCGGCTGCTGGTGTATTTCCTTATCGGAGCAAACGGAACTTAATGTCAAGATAAGCCTTTGTGGCTTGTGTCTGTGAACAAATTGTTTTATTGATTTGGCAAGACTTTGTTTGTACTTTTTGCATACTGTTCATTAATTGTTTTATTGAATTCCCGTTTTAAACTTCATGATTAATAGGGCCGAACAAAAGCCATTACGAGTATCATCCAGGGGTGGCAATCTTAGCTCATCATAACTTCATATTTATGTAGCTATTTGATAGCAAATGTATTTTCAATTCTCTCATTATTTTCTAGTCAACATAACGTGGTCTCTAATACCTTATTATTCCCTGTTCATAGAAGCAGAAAACAAGAGTAGATTTTTTGGTAATGGTGTGGTTTTTTGGTTTCATGTTTGGGATTTTTTTTTTTTTAATTCTGTGGAAAAGAGTGTCAGGGTTACTGTTATTTTGCAAGTTTTTTTTTTTTTTAATCCTCTCTGACGATCCACAGGAGAATCATGAGGATGGCAGTGAATGAAATGCCATCCAGCCTTCATGTTGGGTTTTTTCCTGAGCTTGAGATTTTCTGAGTAACATAACCTGGGATAACACATGGAGCATTTGAAGGTACCATGTACCTGCTCGAGTTTCTAGTAATGTCAGCCCAGATTTCAAGTTAATCATGGTGGCTGGAGCAGCAGTGTGAATCAGAGTTCAGATGAGGGTTCTCTCAGTCTTTAGGTTGCTTCAGTTTAACAGAAGGAGAATTCTTTCATGATTTTCAAGGCAAAAGAGCTCTTGGTTCTTGCTATATTTAATTTTTGCTGAGCTTGAGTGATAGACCGTTTGCCACGGCTAAAGTTTTGGGGAAGCGGCTTTTATTTTTCACACATGAAAATAGATCTACTGAAATGTGATCCTTTTTATTTTTCACTGCACTGATATTTAAGTCCCAAAGATCTGTTCCTCGTACGTGAGCGTGGCTATATCAGATATCTCGCTTGCAGAAAATATCAGTGGTAGCTGCAGTGCTACCATTTGTCAATGCTAATATTTGTAAATATCGTGACAAATTGCTGCCACTGTGAGGCTTCTGTGAGAATGTGGCTTTGCTGGTGTCAGAGCAGGTAGTTCTAGATGTGAATCAAGGTGGTGGAAAGCCAAGCCTCTGCTCCAGCCCATCTCCTCCACCTGGCATCCTTGGCTTCAGGTGTTCTGTGGGTGGAGGCTCCTTCTGCATCCATGGCTTCCTCCAGGAGTGAGGAGGATGGAGCAGATGTGTTGGAAGTCTGTTGACTGGAAAATCAAGCAGCTTGAGCAAGTGCAGATGGATGCGTGAGCATGTTTTACACTCACGTGGAATCGGACCAAAACCAGCAATAAAATACCAGGGATTTAAAAACCAAAACACTGACAAGAGAAGAAACCTCCTGTGAATTCAGGCGCTGATTAGAAAGTGGTATTGGTGTCTAGGATAAAAATAACTGTTTGGGATGTAATTAAGCAGAATTCAAGTTTGTATGAATATAAATGGCCTGAAATGTCAGGACTGTTAAATTTTATACTGTATTTTTGAAGGTCCTTGCTCCTACAGCGCTAGCTAATGTTTTCAAGTGTTTTTTTTCTTTTTTTTTTGGCTGTTAATAAAACAGCTTCTAACAAGTGAAATGGGATTAGAGGGCTGGGAGAAACAAGCCAAAAGCATTTCACAGATAAGATTTTTCAAGCAGTTGCATTTTGAGACTATGATGTTACCTTAAGAACATTTCCCCCTTTGTAAATACCAAGGATGTTTCAGTTGTCCCAGGACAGCGCAGCAGTCTCTCACAAAATATCATCTCTTTATGTGATTACCTTTTTTCAGAATTGCACTGTTGAATTTTCATTAGTATTTGAGTGCCTTCTTGGATGTTTTTGGGAATGATAGGGTCTTACCCTTGTAGTGAATCTTTAGGTATTCAAAATGTTAAAACCACCTAATACTTCACAATGAAATCTTTCACAAGAGTACACTTTGTTTCAAGTGTAGTGCACAAAACCTTTTTTAATGTTTAAGATTCAAAAAATAAGTGTGAATTTCAAATGTATTTTAATTGCCCCAAATTGATTCTAGGAATTGAAGTGAAACAGATTTTACCATTATTTTTGTTACTTTCTCTCAAGAAAACTTAATTCCCTGGTAACTTTCAAACATGAGCATGTCATGGCTTCTTTGAAAAACTGCAGGCACCACCTCCCTTATGTACAAGGCTTTTGTATAAATATAACACTATATGAAGCTTTTAAACTGCGTATTACTGTTGTTTTATCAACTGAAAAACTGTTAGGGGGTGCTGTAGGTCATAGATCAGTACTGGCACTTGATCCTTGCCAAAAAGATATGCTGGCAAAACCCAGCATATTAACACTAATAGTATTTGGATGTTGTTCTTTGTGCCTTTTTTTTTGAACCCCGGTTAATGTTTAAATTTTTGAGCTCCTGATTTCCTCACTCTTTTGCTGCTTGCCGTCCAGCCAAGATCTAGTTGTTTTTTTAAATATAAATCATGCTTTATTTCTGCGCGTATTTTGTTGAAATATCTTGAAGCATTCTTAAAGAATAAAATGTCTCCCCTGCACCTCTTCTCCAGGCTAAACACCCCCAGATGTCTCAGCTGCTCCTCATAGGATTTATGTTCCAGGTCCTTCACCAGCTTTGTTGGTTTTCTCTGGACCAGCACTGTGTGGAGATGCAGCTGATTTTGGACACTTCACCTCCCTGGAAAAGTCGCTAGGAGCATTTTTGGTAACAAGAGCTGGAAAGCAGAACAGGAGGATGTGATTTGTAAATTATATGGTATGGCTGCTGACTGCTTTGGTTTTCATATAGCCTTGAATTATTTCAACAATTTCCAGTAAGAAAGGATTGTTAAATGGAAAGCTTTCCTGTGCACACAGAGGAGCTGGGACAGCTCTGGAGTTGATGTCTGACTATGCTGAGAGACACTAAAAATATGGAGTGCTTCACTGATTTTCAGCTTTATTTCTGATGGTTTTTAACTGGTCTCTTGGCCCTGCCATGAACTGGGAATCTTCTCTCACTGAGTTGAGTGTGACCTGTTTTTTTCTGACCAACACCATTCGCATCCCTTGTGTTTTCTTGCTTTATATAATTTTCCTATTTGATGTAGTGTTTAATATAGACCACAGTTGTTAAGCTGCTAAAAGCCTACACGAAAAAAAAGGTTAGGAAACTAACTGATATTTAACAAGGGAAAAACCCTGCAACCCTGCAGGGTATTACATAGCAGGATAATTAGGAATTAGCGTGTGTCATTAGTGCCCCAGTACTCCACCCTGTCTGCAGAATGACTGTCCCAAAGGGCTGGTTGCTTGTGGAGTGGTGCCATGTGTCATTTGGGATATTCAATTTGTAGCCATGTAGTTGCCTTCCTGAAAGAGCAACTCCAGGATTGCCAAAAACAAATTAGCACTAATTTTGTTCCACTTAATCTCTCTACAAACCACTTCTTCTGAGGTTATGGTTATTAAGTATCTACATATATAAAGCACCTTTTCTTCATGTGTCTGTCCCTAGAATCATTCTTAGACTGTGTACAAATATCACCAAATGACTCCCCACTGACTCTGTTCTAACATAAGGTATCTGATACAAAATTTAAAGAGAAATGTTGGAACCTGAAATGCAAGGAATTCTTAGAACTTTGGGCTTGTACACCAAAGCTTAGGATTAAACACAGGATTTGATTTGAGACCTTGGAAAAGGCTTCTAAACTCAGGTGTTAGGAATGAGAATGTGAATTTATAGTTTGAAGTAGAGATACATTAAGTGGAGGAAAGTTTAGAGTTTAAAATAGAGGTGGTTACAGAGGTAAACAAGGAGTTTAGAATGCAGCACTGTAGGTTTGTGTGTCATAACATGATTGCTAAGAAATCTTACACTGCAGTATGGGTCTATAAGATGAAATATTTAAGGATTGGGTCAAAACCATAAATACTCTTCTTGGCAGTGTTTTATTGGTTAGTAAATCCTTAAAATGTCTTGTAACTGAGGGTCTTGTGGCCTTCTGAGCCATGCAGTGAAGATGTGAGCTGAGCTCACCCTTCCTGCCTATGCAAAAGATAAGAAAATAAACTGCACCACCTAAAAACTCAGAAGTCCTGTTTCTAACTCATTCAAAACTCCTTCAAAAATCCCCATAGAAAAACCCCCAAACTTAGTGTAATATTTAATTTGCTAAATTGGGTGGAGATCATGCCCATACGTGGTTTCCTGCTCTGCAGGTATTTTTTAACACTTCAGCATTTTCATTCTTGGTGTATCCAGAGGACTGAGCTTATGTGAGACCACTGACTCTCTCCTGCAGGCCTGTATGAAATAATGCCAGTGAAATACCCCTTCTACCAGTTTGTTAACCAATGTATATAGGTCACACTCCCCCAAGATACAAAATCTGCATCAATGTCACCATTTCAAAGAAGGTGGTGTTACATGGATGTGGAATGCCAAATTCGTAACAGCAACCTCAGCCCTTCCCTCTCCTTCACTGACACAACAAAAAGTCTAATAGAAGTTAATCACTTAATAATTAGTGCTGTTCTCTCTCCAGACACAGGAGACCTGCAATTTCCTAGTTTTGGCACAGCCTTTGTTTTGGGTTTCCATGTGTTTCCGATGGTAGGGGCCAGGCTGAGGGTGCTCAGGGGAGCCAGAGACTGTCACAAAATGTGCACCTCTTGGAAAGCAGGTGTGTTCCTTTGTGGTTGCTGAAGTGTGGCAGAAAGCTGCTTTACATGGTGGTGGTTTATTTGTACATCCCACCACTGAGTACTGCACACATGCATGCTCTCAGTCCTTCTTGGCCATGAGTTGCATGGCTTTTGTATTTTAAATATGTAAGAAATTGGATGTAACGACTCATTTCTCTGTGCTGTTGTGCTTTGATTTTAGCTTTGCTTTCTAAGGTTAGAAAGATATTTTCAAGTATTTTTCCCTTGTTTTTTCTTGTGGCTGTGCTTTAAGAGACAG
This sequence comes from Geospiza fortis, assembly GCF_000277835.1. Taxonomy (NCBI): domain Eukaryota; kingdom Metazoa; phylum Chordata; class Aves; order Passeriformes; family Thraupidae; genus Geospiza; species Geospiza fortis. The sequence goes on along the minus strand of NW_005054487.1, from coordinate 1,038,733 downwards.
CTCTTTCCTTTGTGAGACAAACTTTACATTTTGTCAAGCATGTGATTTACATGCTTTGAGGTGAAAGGCTGTACACAAGTGAGTGTGTTTTAGCAGATGAAAAAATATGAGTGATTTAGGAATGAATCCACTCCTGATGATCAGGAGTGGATTCATTCCTGCAGTTTTTAAGTTACAGTGACATAGCTGAATTTTTCTTCTGCATGAGACAACGTCCATTTAGTTCCTCTTAAAGATTCTTCAAATGTTTTGAGTTTTTCATGAGAGAATAGTTACAGATAAATTTCTGAAATTTCTCTGTGTATGTCGCACCTCTAACTTTCTAGTGGTTGAGCTGTGAGGACAAGCAAGAGCCCCTTTTTTGAAAATAGACTGTGATCAGCTTGTTGGAGGTGGCACTTGGTGGCCTGCACTTGCACTTCTGAAATGCCTACTGCAACAAACTCCTGCAGTAACAAATCTGATGTTTTCTGGGTGGGTAATCTAGTAGGGACTTCTGGAAAAACTTGAGAGCTGACCTCTGAGCTTTTTTTGTCTGATTAATGTGCATAAAGTGTGTCTTTGTCCCAGTACCAGTGAACCTTTGAGTACTTCAACCCAAATGTGACAGGCAGTGAAAATCCCCAAGGTGCCAGTGCCAGAGGTACAAACAGCAGCTGCAGAGTAGAGGGAGGATTCAAAGTGACTGCTGCAGGGTGAAAAGGAAGAAGTTGGTAGTTGTCCTTGCTGTTTTGCAGTAGCTATTTGGCAAGTCTCTGTGTGCATAGCTCTGGACTAACTCAATAACACGTGTGGTGCCTTTGTGTGCTATAGAAAACAAAACAGAGACTGAGGGTTGTTCATTGCTGTCTGGGGAGAGCAGTAGTGCAAATTTGAAGAAACAGCAACAGAGAAGTGTCATTAAGTCCAGTGGTTGTTGATAGGTTTGTTTACATTTGTGTGGCATGACAGCAGATTCTCTTCTTCAGCAGAATGTGGCGCAAGTGCAGAGGCTTCCTGACTTCTGAAGTGGAAATAGTTTCCTGATGTTGACTAAGAGCCTGTGTTTTAGTTCTCTCTCCAGCTCATTGCTCAACTCCTGCTTCTCATGGCACTGCCACTGCAAGAGGAACAAAAACTCTGCAGATAGAGCAGGGAACTTTATGTTAAAAAACAAAAAAAAAAACCAAGACAAAGCCGCCATAGCCCCATACATACAAACAAAAACCCCTCCACCCAGCAACCAAACCACCCAAACAAAAAGCCACAAACCCCCAAAAGCAAAAGACATCCTCACCCAAAAATGTACTGGGGAATGGGAAGGGAGTGCATACTCAGAGATAACTGTAGCTGTACACACCTGTACTTCAAGGATTGCCTCCTCAGAGCAGTGTACTGCTGTATTTAATTTTTCTTCTGTTAGGTCCTTTGGTTGGGTTTTAACCATCCTGTGAAGAAACAGATACTTTATAATGTCTTTCTTGCTTTAAGTAGTATGTAGTATCTTGTGCCAAACTTCTGTAAGTCTGAGCCTCTGAGTAAATAGCTGGAAAATTAAAATTAGCCCAGATTGTTCTAAAATACGCTTCGATGCTTGACATCTGAAATAGTGTAACGTGGGATTCCTCACATATTTCTCCTAAGCACTGTCCTGTAACTCTGCAGCAGCTTGAGCAGGAAGGAAGAGTACTTTATGCCTGTAAATTAACTTCAGTGGGAGTCGCATTGACCTTGTTGATACAGCACAATTAGTTCTGTGCTTGGGGAATTCTTCCATCACTTGGAATGGTGTGGAGTGGAGGCCAGTCCTGTTCTGCCTCCTGCTAAACACCCAGGGGTCAGCATCTCCCAGCTCAGTCCCTGGGCACGGAATGCACCTGGAGAGGCTGTGCAGGAGCAGCTCCCTGCTGCTCCAGGTCGGCAGCACTGTGCCTGGCTAATCTGTGTAATTATTTAGAGTATTTAAGTATCTGCAGTTAAGCAGGCAGGCTTTGCTGCCTTAATAACATCTTACGCAATGGGAGCAATGGGACCCTTCCCACGCTCCTGGCGGCTCCAGGCTGGAATTTCAGTGTGCACCAGGGCTGGGAGTCACTGCAAAGGGACTGTGCAATTAACAATATTTTCTTTTGCAACTCAAAATATCTTTTTTTTCTCTAAAATCTCTTGTAAACAGTTATTCCATTTTTTTTTTTTACATTGTATGAGCTGTTACATTTTACTAGAGAACTGGTGGCTGAAAGGGATTAATGCCCTAGGTGTTAATTTATGATGTGGTTTAACACAGCCTTTTTTATTTTTTGTCAAACTTAGCTTTCCATTTAAACTGGATTTTAAAGAAAATATTTTAATTTTTGTGCTCTCCATTTATAATCAGACTAAGTTTCCTATTTTTTCTTTTTCATTAGCTATGGTCTTTTTTGCTTTATTGGACTCAGGTGTGGCTTGTCTAAGAAAAATGCAAAAAATTTGTTGTGCTTTGAAACCTGATTTGTATAATTTGCGTAATTGACAACTGCATGCTTAGGGGTGATGTTTTTGATACATTTTAAAATAATAAAAATAAGTACTCGACACACATGTCTGTGATCAACAAATGTATCTCAAGTAGACCTAGATGTCTGTACAATATAATTTCCCCTGTAAAGGGGGAATCTTCCTATGCTCAGTCTCATTATTTTTCATGTATCAAACACAACCCATTCTGTAAAGATGGGATGAGGCAGAGGGCTGTCTGTAATAACTTAGTGAAGAATGTAAACTCAAAGATGCAATCAGTGTCCAGCCTCTGTAGCACATTAAAGGTAGTTTTTGCTGCTTCTTTTCTCTTTCTTTTTTTAAATTTTTTTTTTAATTAATGACATACTACACTTCTGGCCAGTCCAGTTCTGTTTTATGAAATAGGTTCTGTATTTGTTGTGCGAAAAGGTCCTGATGAGGAGCTGCTGTGTGGTGCAACAGGCAATTTTATTGCATGACTGACCAGTGCTTTGAAGTGTGATCAGTGGCTGCTGATGTTGCTGAGCCAGACAAGAGCCCAGGAAAACAGGGGGAATTGTGTAGGAAGGAAGGACGGGTGACATTTTCCAAGCAGCCCTGTGGCTGTACAGTGGGGTAGCATTTTTGTCAGTGCAGAATGAGGAAACTGTAACTTGCTTTCCCAGTCCTTTGTGCGGCCAGCACATCGGCCTGTCCACGTAACAAACATGTTTTCTTTGGGTTGTGTTCCCTGTGTACATTAACCTTTTTGCTTATTCCCCCTTGGCCCTTCTGGGGGGGCGGGTTTGGGGCCCTTCATTAGGAAGGCTCTGTCTCCCACCCGGCATTATCAACATCAGGAAACACAGAGTGGTGTTGGGAGACGCGGAAGGAAGGAAGTTAAACTTCAAAATTCCCCAGTTTGGAACCAGTTAGGTTTTTTTATTGTTTTTGTTCCTGTTGCAAAGCCTAACAACTTTTAAAATGAATTCACTTTATGTGAAGTACAGTAGCAACAAGTGATGGCGCCACTTGCGGGTTTTTTTCCTTTCAGTTTCTTTCTGATTTTAGTTGGATGCTGCAAATGGAAATGAGATTTGAAAACATGAGGATTCTGCTTGTATTGACATTGTTCTTGATGATTCCATGAAAGCAGAGAGGTCAGAAGTTCCTTTTCCTTGTTTACCTCTGTGTTAGCATCCCACAGCAATGTGAGGGTGAGGGCTCTGCAGAGGTGAATGGAAAATGTGCCCCATTCTGTGCCAGTGGCATTACCCTGAATGCAACTTTGTGCAGGAAAGGTTATCTTGGAGAAGGTTATTTCTGTTCTTTCCTATCTCACATCTCTGTGTAAAACCTGTGTATCGTGTGTGCTAAGAAATGGGTGGAGAAGGTGAGTGTACATATCTGTGGGTTGCTTTTGATAAGAAAAATGTAAACATTTTCATGAGAAGTATTGGCTGAGAATGCAGAGCTGGATTTGCTTTCCCTTGAAAACATCTGAGAGTTGATTTCCAGGCAGTAGTCAATTTTCACAGCATCAAAATTGAATCATATTTAAACTAAAAAAAAAAAAAATCACCAATGTTAAAATTCAGATGTGAGGCTCTTGGTTGGCTGCTAAACATATTTAGCCTTCCAACCTGTGACTGATGTATGGTCTAATTTCATTAGAACAGGTAATCCTGTGTCATGCCTCTCTTGAATGTTCTTTGCAGCAGTTTTTTTTAGAGCACTTTGGGAACAAATTCATGATGAGCTTGGTGTAATAGTTGCACACAGGATAAAGAAAATAGCTTATAGGTTTGTTCTGGAAATGATGACTTGACAGTAGCCTCTGGCAGTGGAATTTAGCTATCAATAGTGTGTTAATCCAGTTAAGTAGAGAGCCTTTCATAGGGAAATAAGAGTCATGTGTTCTAGCTAAATAATTACCTTTAAAGTAATCATGCAACTTGTAAACATTGCCTCGATATTTTTATGATTTCTGTTTTTGACACAGTTATGACACAGCAATAACTTGTTATTGAAGCAGTGGCACATGCAGAAGCTTTGGATGCTATTTATTTCAGAGCATTCTTATCTAAAGCTGTGTTGATACGTGTAGGCACTGACTTCATCAGCTAGTTTTTGCCTGTTCCTGTTTACTATTTAGAAAATACCAAATGTATGACAATTGTAATGAAGCTTGTGTTTATAAAACAGTTCTAAATCATAGCTTTGAGACACGCTGATGATTTGGAGGAGTTTGTGAAGCCTACTTTACCTGGTTAGGATGTGTTCCCAGGGGTCAGTTTTCACCCTAGAGATCCCCCTGGATCCTCTTCCCCCTCTGGAGGTTGGATGATGAAATCCCCTAGGAGGAAGAAGAGCCGGTTAAATGCATGATGAGTTCCTGCAGTTAACCCCTGGTGGAACTTTAATCGCTCAATTAGTAGATTTTTAACATAGTTTTGTTTTCTGTGCTGAGCAGTGAAACAAAAACCACTATGATTTCACTTGTCTCTCATTTCAGTGGGTATAACTGGCACCAGTGGGGCATAAGAAATACACAACACAGTGAGGTATGTGCTTATTCTCTAGAACAAAGCCTGTTTTTGGTAGTCCTCTTCAATTTGGTAGGCTTGGTTTTTTGTTTGGTTTTTTTTTTTTTTCTTTTTCTGTTGATGAAACTATAATCACTGAAAATTGAACACCCTCTCCCGCTGACCTTGGCAGATAAAGTCTGATGATGCTTGTTAGGTTGGTTTGTTGGTGTTCCTGGTAGTTTACCACACTGCTTTGAGGTTGGAAAGTTGATGTAATCTAGTGAGTGGAAACCTGTCATGTGCATCCTGTCATCCACAGTTCATATGAACATAAAATTATATCAGGGATATGCATTTGAGTCTGGTTTTGTCAGGTTTAAAGTCATAACATTGATTTAGAAACAGGTCTGGCATCTTTGAGAAACCTTCACACCTATAGCTTTATAAATCAGTCGACCTGTTTACATCAGGTTTAACTGCTGCAGCTCCATAAATACGTTGTGTAGTTACACTTGTAAATTGCAAAAATGATCACTTCTTACTCTATGGAGCTGTAACCACCTTGAGGAAAGCACTTAGTAATCATAATGCACTTTATTGCCACATGATAGTTAATAAGCCTTAAAGTGAATGCTGTGACATTCCATTGGCCATCCTTAGAGGACCTGAAAAGGCAGCAGAATGTAATGGTCTCTGTTCTGTAACAAGGCCATCTTGCCTTTTATTTCCAGGGACACTTGTTTGAGGTCACTAAGATCAAGGCCTGTTTCCTTGCTACCTCACCAAAGCAGCTTTCTCTCTTTAGGTACTTACAGTACCCTACAAGGCTTGATAAGTCAGTGACATACTTTTTGTAAACTCCAGTGATTTTCACCTTCAGATGAAAATTTATTTCAAAAATGCATCTTTGGGGATATTTTTTTTGGATGTCTGCTGGATTTTATGTCTTTCTCGGTTGGTTATTTCTGTTTATGTCTGTAAAAATCTGTAATCTTAAATCATAGTATAAGCTGATTTGCCCTAAGGCCATTTCCAGTGTCAGAGACAGAAAATAATAATAAGAATAAAGAGTTTGTTTAGTTCTGAAATGACTAATGAAAATACCTGCATTTATCATTATGCTCTAATGGACTCTTCCTCATAAGGTTATGTTACCAGGCTCTAATTCTCTTCTATTTTGATTTTGATGTAGATGTGATACTCTTCTTGTTTCCAGCTATTTATTCTCAAGGGGCTATTTCTGTAGAAGGCTTCAAGTATTCCAGCTTCTCAGCAATTGTCTGATGATGGATCATTTTGCTGCTCCTTTCCCAGCAGCATCATTAATGTATATGTTGTTTACAGAGCCATGACAAGGCTGGTTGGCAGCACCTCTTCCTGGGTAATTGTAAACAAATTTGTAAGCCTGTCTTGGCAGTGGGATTACTGCCAAGGATTTATTTAGTATATTGGCCTGCTTCTGGTTGTTTGCACTACCCTATTCATGGATAATAGAAATTCTTACGTATAGTCAATACTGTTCACTGATGTCAATTTAAAATTGCCATTTTGTGAGGAATTTGCCATTTTCCATTCAAGAAAACTGATTATGGGGAAAATTATGTTACACAGAAGTCCCACTGAGCTGCTGATTTCACCTGTAAACCTTGGTAAGTGTCAGGGACCCAAAAGAGCTCTAGCACTTGATGAATCTAGAAGAAAACCACCAAGATTTCCCCCACTAACTAAGGTGTGTGTGTAGGGACTGCTCAGACTGCAGGCAGCAAAGTAGGACATTGCTGAAATGGAGCTGGGGGTGGCTGCTTTTGGGAGGTGTTTTTTCTTTCAATAAGACTTTTTCCCCCACCCCTGCCAATTTTAGCGTATGCAGGTTACACTTATTTTTGTAGCTTGTTCCTAAAAGTGAAAAGCACAATGTAAAAGTGCCAGAAAACGAAATGAGCTTGACTCAAAAGGAAATATTAACTCTGTTAGCAAAGACACAGTAAGGGCAGTGCTAGGAGCTTTACTAAAAAGCAATGACATAACGCAGGGCTGGCCTTTGAAAGTTTGTCCTATCAATTTGTGGTGTGACAACATAACCTAAAAATAGTTCCTGGCACTAAGAAAAAGTAGTGCTTTGATTTGAGGATTTGTTTTTCCCCCCATGGAAAATTCATATATGCTGGAAACAAACCAATGGAGAATTGTACAGATATCCAAGGAAATCACAGCTACCTTTTTAGTAGAGATCTGTCAACTGGACTTCAGTTTTCACCTTTTCAAGGAGCAGGAGTTCCTGGTAAATACTCCCACTGTGCAGACTCTCATAATCCCATAGCCTTTAGCGCAGCTTTCAGGGTTTGGCTATCACATGCTAAACAATCCAACTGCACAATTACTTTATTTATTTTTGCAGTTTTTGTTAGTTGTTGATGCTTTGAATGAATTTTTAGTTGGCATTGTCTTGGTTTTGTATTTTGGTACAAGTCATTTGAAAGCTGAACCCAGAATATCTCCCTGGCCTAGTATGGGATTTAAATGGATTGTGGGCTTTATGTAGTGTATATTTCTCTTCTCTGTTGAGGACGTATTTGAGATAGTTGACATATTGATATTATATTAATGCATGTTTAACAGTTCAAATGAAATGACAGTTGTGTTCTTGAAATAACTACTGCTGTTATTTTTTAAAGTCCAGGAAATGTTTATTGCCCCTCTCGCTTTTCCAGCAGAACCTTGTGGGGGCCTTGTGAAATTCTGTGTAATTCTTTCCCAGCACTCTGAGAAGAGCAGGCAGTGAAGAAAACTTCCCTTTCATTTTCCTCTTGGAGACAAAAGTTCTTCAGCCCCAGCTCAGGGCACTGACCAGTCCTTGTGCTTCAGCCCAATTTGAGCAGTAGCTCTTCTGTAAATGAGGGGAAAGTTCCTTGTCTATTTGATCCTTGTTGCTTCTGTTATTATTGTCAACAAGTGTGCCTTTTCCTAACATGAGTGTCTGGCTATATTGGGAACAGAATGAAGTTTTTAGCCATAACTAATGAGCTGCTTGTAATTATTAGTGTCCTGGACCAGACTCAAAGGGTTCACTCAGATGAAAGGCACCCATTATTATACATTTATTATCTAGATCTCAGTTTTATCTTTTTTTTTCCTTTAAACTGCACTACCTGTTTTTAACTTCCATTTGCTCACAGCAACATTTTAACATTCAGCATAATTAAAAAGAATTCTCAGTATAATTTGGTTACCCTGATTTCTTCCTCTAGTGTGGTGGTACAGGGTCTGGGGTTTAATATTAGATATCAGGCAAGAACTGCTTTAAAAATATCACATTTATGTAGTGAGAAGAAGAAATGGAAAAAAAATCCCTACCAAATGTTAATGTTTGGGTAGATGCATTTTTGAACATAAATTTATTTCAAAAATCTTTGCAAAGCAGGGCTTGCAGAAATGCTGGGGCTCTTTGCTGTGGTCACATTCCTGTTGTAGCACGTTGGCAGGTCTGATGTGACATCAACTCTGAATGTAATAGATACATAGTTAAGCAGTTTATTTTAGGATCCAAAACTCTTCTAAGAATAGACAGGCTCTCCTTACAACGGGAAAGGACAAATAAACTAAAATGGAATAATAGGGAAGGAAAAATAGGAAAAAAAAGCATTTAGGAGAACAATTAAAGAGGGTTTTATTAGGGTTCAAGGCTGGGGTGAAACATTTGGAGGGACCATTGCAGCTGAATTCTTTCAGCAGGCTGTGGTGTAATGGAATGGGCTGGAAGGCTGAACAGTCCAGCCTACCAAAATAGACTTGTGTAGTTTTCCTATTAGCACTCCATAGGTTAAATTCACCAGGGAGGGGAAAAAAATAACCTTTAAATCTTCTACATACAGTAATTTTTTAGCTCTGTCAGAACATTACCAGGTGGTTTTTTTGTTGTGCCCCAAAGCTGAGGTGCTGCTGTGTTTCCCCATGGATGTGTCAGTGGAATTGCTAAGCCATGGGTAAGGATGAGACTTGTTCTGATGGTGTCATGTTTACACCACAGGTCTAATCATAGAAATTTGTATGGGAAAAACTCAGCAAGTCAGCCACTGAGTTCACTTGCCAGAGCATAAATAACTGCAGCAGAATTCCAATGAAAATGAAGGTTGTTAAGTGTTGGTGTGTACTGTGTGTTGGGTGTGTTTTTCTGCAGCGTTCTGTGGAAGTTACAGATTCCCACAGGACATTGAGCCAGACATGTATGGGTATTAATACAACAGAACATTTAGTGACTGGAAACATTTAAAAATATTTTTATTCACCAAATGGTCTCTACTAGTGTAACCTTGAGAAAGCAGATTTAATTTCATGTGTGTGAATTCATCTGCCCCAGTTGTTGCTCTGTAGGTTTTCTGTAATAACTTTCTTTTTTCTTACTATTCTTTCTAATTTTTTGTGTTTCATTTTGCAGCTGGCATAGGTACTAAGTGTCTAGATAACATTTTATATAGGGGAGTATCCAAAGGGAGATGGATTCTGGCGTTCCATTTATGTAGTGAACAGGACATGAACCTCCAGTGTGAAGCTGTGGCACCAATACATGACATTTTGCAAGACACTACTGTTGAAATTGTATGTGCTTTGAATATTTGAATTCTAAGTGATCACATTGCTGTTAATAGATATTTTTTTAAAATGCTAGCTTCTCCTACCAGTCTGTTGCTTGTCTTTCAAAATTAAACAGTTTTAACAAGCCTACCATATCTGTTTATCCTGATGTCATGTTGTCAGTGTTGAATCTAGATTCGACAATGTTTTTATAATCTAGTGTCACTACATAAATTATCTGTAATAATACAGATTTTAAAAATACAGATTTTTTTCTAAGATTACATTTTTTTTAAACTTTTTTTTTCTGTTAATTTTTGGTGAGCTTTCTATAACTTAAAATTTGAAGTCAAAATTTATCAGTCTGAGTTGCAAAATTTCACCAGAACACAACTTTGCATCACCCAGATGGGGAGGTATCAGCAGTTTAAAAAATCCTTTTCACCATGGACAAGGATGTGGGCAGATTTTCTTACTCTCTGCAGCATTTGTGGGCTGTGTTCATCTCCAGTGCAGAATTGCTGGGCAACAGCTTTATGCTGGAAAATGATTTCAAATATTTCAGTGGTTTCATGGTTTATTGAGCTCCTGGGCTGAGCTTGTTGCCCTGTGTTGGAGAGCAAACTCTGTTACAAGTTTTGCTGAAGAATCAATCAAATTTTCCTTTGTGTTTTCAGGTTAGGCTTTTCTTTGGTATTGGGGATATTTTTCTGTGAGTGATTTTTTTTGGGGGGGTAGGGGTTGTGTTTGGTTGGCTTTTTTTGTGTTTTGTGTTTGGGTTTTTTGTTTGTTTTTTAAATAGCTGCTTAAAATAAAGTAATATATTATGATACACTTGATTTCTTGACATAAAAGCAACATCCTTGTGGGTTTTTTTTTTGTTTTGGTTTTTTTTGGTTGGTTTTTTTTTTTTGGGGGGGGGTGGGGTTGGTTTTTTTTTTTTTTTCATGAATTTTGCCTGTAACAGAGACCCTCATGCTAATCAGTCATATTAGAAAATAATTCCTTTTTCCACTGCTGGATTTTTTTACAGCAGGATCTGTCTGCTTTCTTCTTTAGCACCACCATACCTTTGTATCCTGAGCCCAGTTGCAGGACTGTTGTCATCAAGGGCTAAAACACAAAAAGCTTTTGCAGAAAACTGCTTTACAAGGCCTTGGCATTCTTGGCAAGGATGCTAAAAGCAAATACTGCTGTGCTTTTTACTCTTTTGTAGGAACTCTCAACCTGTTCTTCAGCTGATGTGTTTGGGCGCTGCAAGTCCATAGGGTTAGAAATTGCTATTCCCACAGAATCAACAATAACAAAGTAAAAGCAGGGAGGGAATTACATTCTGACATGTCTGAGCTGTGAGGCCTTGAACCATCCCACGCTGTGCTCTTCTCTTGTCCTCCTCCAGAGCTGGAAATGTGTGTTTGATCCTCTCCTTGGGTGGAGGTCAGCTCCTGGCTGCCAGCAGCCCCGCTGCCCCTTGCGCTTGCCTTGACTGCAATCTCTGTTCCAGACAAGATCGTTTCAAGCCTGGTTTTCTTCAGAAATAATCTGGGCAATTGAGCAGCTCATCTCAGAGCTTTGTTTTGTACGAAAGCTCTGTATGAGATTTTGGATGTTCTCCTTGTCAGGGCAGAGGCGATGTCTGTGTGAATCTCTGCAGCCTTCAACCAGGGAGGGATAAAGCACTGCAGGGTGGTCCCACAGATGGGAGTAAATGCTACATCCACACAAATAGTATTGTCCAAATTCAGTTATTGGTAAGTAACCTCATTTGACACTTAAAATATTGACACTTTGCTATGTAAAATGTAAATTTATTAAATAGCAGGCTTTGTTTATCAATAAAGCATCTGAAGAGTTTATATCTACACCATTTTGTTCATTCTGTTGCTGCATCAGGATCTACTTTGCTTAATTTTCATGTAATTCAAAAACTGCTTAACCTATCAAGTGTATAAATAAATCACTCAGTAAGTCTTTTCAAGGAAAATCAAAATCATGAAAAGGCAGAAGCATAAACATCTGGTTTTAATAAAATCAACTCCTCCTTTCACAAGAGATAGTGGATAATTAGAAAAGAGCCTGCTGAAATCACTTGTTTTATTCTCATCTGAATAAATCAGAGAGGAATAACTAAATTATTATCTTCAGTATTTTTGGTGCATGGTTTGAGAAAGTAGATTAGCTTAAAATTTGTGCTTGCTCTTTCAAAACAAATTTTTTTTCACTATCGGGAAAAAGATCTAGGATAATTTATGGGGTTTTTTATTATTATTATTTTTGGAAATTACCTAGGATTTAATTTTTTGTCTCATTTAATTTCTTGGTGAATTTTCTTTTCCCTGTTCAGTTATGAACCATAAGTTCTAAAGAATTTTTTTTGCAGCGATTGCTTCTTTTTTTAAGTAGTCACATACATGGGCTGCTTTCTGTATAAGAGTGTTAAATCCTTCTCTAGGGCAGATCAGGGTTCAAAGTTAAACTGGCAGCTGCATGTCAGTCTTGTATGTTAGATATCTATATCTATATACATATATATCTCACTGGGAGGCTCTGAGGGTCTTTTCTAGCTGTTGAGCATGCATAGTCCCATGAAAATGTTTTATTAGGCAAAAATGAGGTTTTGTCATTTCTGTAGAAAAACTCATCATGTGGCCATAGGATTTTACAGGAGGTACAGAGACTGATTTGCCTTTGTCTTCACTAGCACTTCCCATGCACCAAACTTCCTCAGAGGAGGAATGATTCTAAGAATGAGAGGGTAATTTCCCATATCAGCTTGAACATAATTATTCTCACTGTATTTTAAGGTACATGCCTTGAATTGCAGAGAGTGGTGGAATTGAGTCTTTGCTGCTACCTCAAAGACAAAGATACCCCTATCCAGCTTAACTAACATTTCCTGAGTCTGTCTGAGCACTTATATTTTTTATTTCCAAGTCCTCTTACATTCTTAGAATTTTAAAAATACCCGTCATCAGAGTCTGCTGCTTATGTACTTCCTAATGCCTAATCATGGAAAAGTTAAAAGAAGCCTACAAAATTATAGATTTATATTCACACTCCTACAAAAGCCAGGAGTGTGAATGTAAATCTAGAATTCAGTTTTTGATTTTTGATTTGCAGCAGTTTTCCTTCCAAAGAATGGGGAGGAAGGCCCCTTGTCTGGCATGGTGTACCATACTTGCATTTCTGAGATCAAATATATGTCAGCACATGACACTGCCAATCTGCCTCTGACATCTCAGTGCACTTAAAAGCAAGAGACAATAAATTCAACTATAAAAGTGTTCCTAGGAAGTGCAGTTGAGTGGGTTTTTTAAATGTGTAACACAACTATTTTAAAGACACCTATAAATAATGTTGATATACTTCTTATTTTAACAAAATGACATTACAAGTAACAATTATTCTGACCCTGAGGAAGATTGTCAAGACTAGAAGGTTGTACAGAAGCTTGTAGTTGGTGTCAAGGGATTTGCTTGGATAACTTACATATTTGTGCAAGAATAGTGATTTTAATATGTAGGAAATGTGTGTTCTCAGATCAGCAGTCTGTGTATCCTAGTCTTTTGTTGCTGCAGAAAATTTACTGTGGCACGAGGTTGCACTTCAGTGTCTTCTGATGCAATTTTCTTACAGCTCTACACAGTTGATGGCTGTTCTTGTTCTACATGGATTCAACCCTTACTTGTGGATGTTTTCCTGTCTATCCATTCTTAAATACTCCTAATATTTTTTATCTCAACAGTGACCTGTGATTTCGGGAGTAATTGCAATTCTGGCTTTAAAAATCCACTTTTGTGTTTACATCAGCCTTTATCTCAAAGTGGGTGGGGGATTCCTTGGTCTTCTAGAGTGAGGCAGGGCATTAGAAACACCTGTCTGCTTCTCTTCCCTTATTTATCATATAATTTGAGTAATGTTACTGGTCATTCATCCTTCCTTGAAGCTTTATAGTTCTAACCAGGGTTTCTTCTTGTACCCAAATCTCTTCAAGTCTTTAATTTGTATTTATCTTTTCTGCGTCTTTTCTATTTGATGTATCCTTTTTCAGATGGGGGTGACCAAAACTGAACCCAGAATTCAAAAGTGAACACACACTATTCAAGGTGAGGGAATATCACTAGTTTTATATAAGGCATAATATCTTTATATGTCTTTGTCCTTTAAAAATAAATACTGATATCCTGATTATTTTTGCTCCCAATTGTAAAATATTTCTTTTGAGTAATCTCTAAAGTTGTCTAGACTTTTCATTGAAAAGTTGGTTAATTTATAATTTCTTCTGGGTAATTAATTAATGAATATGGTACATTAATTTTCACTATGGTTTCACTATACACCATGTATGCTCTACTTCCTGTTGTTGTGTTGATGTAATTGCATATTTGAAATTCCTTCTGAAGACCATCACGAATCCACTATAGAGCCAACTGATCTTTGTATCCTTCATCATTTCCAGGTTTTGTCATTACATGGTTCCTTCCCATTTCATCCCTCAGATTACTGAACTGTACTTGCCTGGGAGTTTTTTCTGGGTGTTGCCACCTTGATTTTGATCCCTCCAGCCAAGAGTCTTTCCTGTGTTCTTGCAGATCTTGAAGAAAGGTTTGCATTCCTTTCATGCACGTGGTAAAGACTGGTAGTTGAAGAGAGTGAATTGTACGTGAGAAAACTCATCAGAATGCCCTCTGCCATCTCTCATTAACTCACTGCATCTGCTCCTTCTCCTAGGCCTCCTTTCTTTAGGAGAAGAATTGTGCATCTCACAGCCCATGTGTGGTTATTCCTTTCAGGAGGGATGTGCTTGCATTGTGCTCACCATGGCAGCAGGGGCAAAGGCTGGTTTTACTCAGGCTGGTAATCTGGTTTGACTTTAGCTCTTCCAAACTGGATTCATTTACATGAGTGGTCCATACCAGGGCTTTCAACAGGTCATTAATTTAAAAAAATGTCAACATCCCACCCTTTTGATGGCTTCCTTGCGTTAGTATTTCTTATCATTGTGTTGTGACCAGAGTAGGTAATTAATAGGCATTGTCAGCACAGTGGTAAATAGAGGTAGTAAAGTTTGGTAGTAAAGTTTGAGGGGAGGAAGGCTATTTCTAAACTGCCCACTCTGGAGAGCAGCAGGTAAATAAGCCAGTGCTGTGATCAACAGTTGATACATTGACCCTCCCACGCGGCCAAAGAAATAGAGATAAAAATTGCTCAGTCTTTAGTCTCACTTCCTTGATCTCTGAGGAGGTATGTGTAGTGTGACTGTGTTACAGAATCTTCAGCGGGAACATATTTGAGAAATTATTCCTGCATTCAACTGAATTTTTCATGAAAGTGAAAAAGGGAAGCTGCTGTTCTTATTGTCTTGTGCTGTTCTTCAGTTGTTACTTTGTACAACGACTGGTGGGGTTTAGCTTTTTCATGTTACTTCTGTTCTAAATTGGATTTCTAACCAACCATTTCTAGGTGATGATCATCTGAAATGGTTTGACTTCTTACAGATTTTTTTATGACTTATTTTTGTAGTATGGGTAATTCTTGCTCTTCATTCTTTGTTCCCCCAGTGTAAGGGTTGGAAGAAATTTTCTGTTACTATGCTGCAGTTTTGATTTTTTTTTAGCAAGTTTTTGCTTGGGGTTTGTTTTTATTTTAATATTTTTTCATCCTTCATCAAGGAACTATCTCATTTTTCTTCAAATTTGTTCATTTTGTTGCTTTATTCCAAGCTGGCTAACATGCTGAAGCTAAACTATTTTATGAAATATTCTAGGCTTTGAACAATTTAATGGAACAAATTGTGTGATTTATTTTCTCATAAGCTTACAAAAAGTTATAGGATAGTATATGCATTTATGGTCTGTGATGTAATAAATGGAAATGTGGCTATCCAAACAAGCAGCTGAAACAGGTACTCATTTGTCTTTCATCTTTTTAGATCATTCTAATTGTTAAGTCTAAGTTGTTGTGTTTTATGATTTTAAATTAAATTAATGTTTAATTAACACCGGTAAGGAGGAAATAAGTGCTTTCTCTCTAAAATCTTGCTTTAAATTTAAGTACTTTTAAGTAAGATTCAGTGTCCTTAAGAAGTTTAGAAAATTCTGGTGTTCTCCTTGATGTCTTGGTCTGGGATAACAGGTGCTGTTTGCTCAGGTGGAGACTGTGGTGTGTTCTGGTGCACTGAACATCTTGTGATCTGCAGTAAAAACCAAGTAGGAGTGTGTGTGGTGCTGTTTGGAGAGAGAGAAATGCTTAGTTACACTGTTTTTTGAGTAATCTGATGTTAAAGGGGCCGTTGGGACATCTGGGGTTCCTACTGCTCTCATGTCTATGCTTGTAGTTAGGAAAGGGAGTATCTTCCTTTTGAGGTGCATGGTGAAATATTCCTTATAGGAAAAAACGGCTGTGGGTCATCTTAAAAACAAAAATTGGAGAATAATTCTCTCCACTTTAATGCTTTTCTCTCCAGCTCTCCAGACAGATTTTTAACAGGAACTTTAAAAGAAGGAGAAACAGAATCAGATGTTTTTGAGCATGGCATTAACAAACTTTTGTTTAACAAAAATATTTGAGCTGGTTAAGACCGCTCCAAACATAATCAAACTTACTTACAGTTTTGCTGCAACTTAATTTGCTGTGAGAAAGTTGCTCCATTTTAAGGGCTAGCATGGTAGGTGCCATGGGCCCTGACAGAGCAGCAGCTCTTCATCTTCCTCTCTTCAAGCTGGCCTGAAAATATTTTGTGTGGAAGGGTGCAGGTAGCTGTGCTCAGGAGCACATTTATTTCCTCTTCCTTCTGGATGGCAGGTCTGGTGTTGGCAAGTGAGGAGCACTTCTCCTCTCCTGAAATACCTCCCTTTCCCTTTGACTTACTTATTAGTGCTTTTCTTTGTGGAAAAATGACCAGATTACTGTATTTTGAAACACAGCGAGTATTCTGTCTTTTTTTTTTTTTTGGCATTGTATCTCCCCTCATCCTTCTCTCCTTTGGGATCCTGTCTCTCCACAGGGACAGCCAGACCGACGGACTGCGGCTATTTTTGCACGGCGCACATATTAACCATTGAGTAAACCTAAGAGGTTTTGCAGAGCTTATTTTAGCAGAAGCATTTGTTAAAGGCCCTGTATCCATAGGCTGTGTGTATATTCATTAACTATTCAGGGCTGTAACACAATACAACAAAAGGAAGTGTATTTTAACAGAGATCTGTAACAACCATAGGCAGCCTGGCACCCAGCCAGGGGGAAAGGCAGACGCTTCTCACTGCTATTTCTGTCTTGTGGCATCCAGAGATGTTGAATTGATTTCTTGGATAATGAAACTAGCTAAGGCTTACTGCAGTGTCAGGATCCTGCATTGCAAAAATACACGTTTGATCCCCAGAAGTTTATTGTAGTCAAATCTTTGGAGGCAGTGGAAAACTGAGCCTCTTCAGTTTCACTGCCAGCGTGACAAGATTTAGCCTTCATAGAATCACATCCAAAATGGTTTGTGGCAAGGATGGGGAGAACTGAAGTGCCAGCATGAATGGAAAGTACATGATTATTTAACAGAATATCCTGTCCTATAGATTTTCTCATCTAAAAAGTGTTGGATTTTCCCTGTGGCAGAAGCCCGATTGGCTTCACTGGTCAGAGATGGGGCAGAGCATTGCGAGTCTTTTCCCTGGTGGTGAACATTCATCCTTGGAGCTTGAAATATGTCTGTGTACAGCTTCTACCAACTACCCCTTGTGAAAGGGGATGGAGATGCTTCAGCTCTTGGTCTGCTCTACAGCTAAAAGATAGCTTCTCTGTCCCAATGTAGCATAAAAATAGGAATTTGTTCCCAATCCAGTACATGTCATTAATTTAAAGAATATTTTGATAAGGGTAAATGTCAGAGGAGAATGAGCTATGTTGGTATTTACTATGATCAGAGTCTGTTTTGTGTGTGGAATGTCAGTAGAGACTATGTCAGGATGTGCTGAATCTGTGAAGATTCGTGAGCTTTTCCCCAGGTGAGAAATCCCACATTTCCTGGTCAGTTGGATGCTCCCATTCTGTCCAGCTGCATTGGGAATTACCCTCTTGGTTTTAACCACCTTCCTGCTCTCCTGTGACATGCTGAGCAAACAACAGCTTGTCTGCTTTAAAAGTGGATCCCTTTATAGTGTGATGCTTGAAATAATATTTTACATCTCCAGGCGTCTTTCCATTTTAGAATGCAGATATAAATTAATTTTTTTTCCTTTTGTTAATAGCTTGAATGAGCTGGGAGGGAAGGTTTTAAAAAGACAGATACAATGAAAATGGATACTTGTGAAATACTTGAGTTCCATTCCACGTGAACAAAGATGTTAAAAGCCCCTTTAGCAGCTGTGTCAATACCAATTTTTCTGGTTCTTGAGTGGAGACATAAATTCAGATGGTGTTTGTTAAATAATTCACATTTGTTTTAGGTGAAAAATAACACCTGCTCTGTTTAGCAAATGCAGTGCTTTCATTTAAGTGATTTAAAAATTGATCACATTCAACTGATTTGAGTACATTAAGTGATTTGCGGTTACATACTTAAATTGATATTTTAAATAGTTTTAACTGTACTGTACAGTTGAGAAGTGTGCAAGTGGATTTTCAGATAAAACTTCTAGTTGGGTTTTTTTTGAGATGAAAGACTGATGTGTTTGGAATATAGTTGCAGACATATGACATTGAGTGGACAACTCATTAGAGACATACTGGAGGAAAGGGAAAAGTTCTGAATCAGGGATATTCTGTTTTCTAGGCATATCAGTTATTTTCATGTATATAGCAAACTAGTACTTGTAGGAAAAAGAAAATCTCAAAATCTCAGAGCTGCAAAATACCAGCACAGGTTACTTAGATAAATAAAAATGCAATTTCTGATGCTGTGATCTTACTGAAATAATTATCAAGAAACAGATTGGTTTTGTTTTTTTTTTTTTTTTTTTTTTTTGTTTGTCATGTTGGATTGTTGAATGAATTGTTTCTTCCCCAAGGATAAGCTTCAGTAACCATGTTTGATTTGCAGAGCACCAGAGATCATACTGGGATTGCCGTTTTGTGAAGCCATAGACATGTGGTCGTTAGGGTGTGTGATTGCAGAGCTCTTTCTTGGATGGCCACTGTACCCAGGAGCACTGGAATATGACCAGGTAGTAGAATACATTTCACAAGCATATGTGCACTTTCTGCAGCTTAAGACTTTCAGATCATTAAATACAGAATTTTAAATGCTAATAATATCCCCTATTTATGTAGTATTTCTTCAAGTCTGTTCAATGCTTTTAATTTAGCCTTATTGATTGTCCTAGAAACATAAATCCTGATTCTGACTCGGACTGTATATTGTGGGTTTTTTTTTTCTTTAATTAAGTTTCCATTTGTCCTCTCCCCTCCATCTTATGAAATAGATGATGATGGAAACCAAAGTTTGCAGCTACCATCACTGCATTATAATCTCTCTTTCATTTGCCATGAACAGGGTTGACTCTGGAATGTCTATTCAGATGTCAGGATTAATTGTGCTCTGAATACTTTCTGATGCTTTCTGGAAATCCAACAAAGCTCAAGGATTTGAGAGCCTGTACTTCATGAGGAACAAGAATGAACTGTCACAGTCATACTGTAGCTAGGCAGGGGTAAAGCTTGGAGCTCTTAAAGCTCTGCCCTTGCTTTGTTGGAGTTTTCAGTACTGACACCACGAGCATTAGTGAGCAAACTTAATAAAACTCCATGTTGTTTCTAAGGAAAGATGTAGAACATTTTTATTTTAAACAGTTAGAAAATAATGTGGAATTTGGGAGGAATGTAGTCAGCATCCTGAGCATGCCCACCTGGTTTTGAACTATGCAAGTGAAGCAATCTCTTGAAAACCCCAGAAGGAGCAGCACTGGCTTCTTGCTAAGTTCTGGTCTTGGATCCAGCATTTAGTTCAGAGGATGTTGTTTAGGTTATTCAAGTCCTGCTCATGGAGTGGGCTTTTGGCTTCCTGCACTGACAGATCAGACCTACTTTTCTGAAAATCTGTTTGTTAGAACCATTTTCAGGGGATATATTAATTTTGTGTTGATGTTGGTAATGTTTCTATTTCAGTTTCCATCATTTACACAAAACTCAGCGTTTCACTTGGGGAAGTGAGCTATGAATGGAATATGGGTTGATGCTTTGATGCATTTAGAAGACCTTTTTGGAGCCTGTTGCTGTTAAAATGGAAAACAAAAGAGGAAACATCTTACAACCCATATAATTCACTGTTGTTTTTAAGGATAAAGTGAAGGCATTTTGTTTTTTGGAAAGAATCTATAACGCTCTCTCAAAAATTTCCAAAAACACAGCAAGTTTATTTACCTCTTACATATCATTCAAGTTTGCTGGAAGCCTCATCTAGCAACTTGCCTGATCCTCATGTTGGAGAAGTTGTGGTGGAAGAGGGGCTGCAACCTCCTCTGCACCATCAGGAATTGCCTTGTTTTAACCAGACTTGTAACTGTGCTCCTGCAGCTCTGCAAAACTTGCTTTGGAGAAAATGGATTCAGGGTTTTTCTCAGTGTCCATGAGTACAGCAGGAGCAGGAGATGGCTTCCAGGGGAATTCCTGTCCTCCTGCTACGTGGTGTGTGTCACTGAGTAAACAAACAGGCTTTGTGCTGCATTTCCCCCCTGTCCCCCTGGTGTGTGGCAGCCAACACACTGGCCCTTGAAAGGGAGCTCTTAGTTCTTCCATTCATTTGTGGTTAGAAGCAGGAACAGCTGTGTTTCTCCGTGGAAAACAGCCCTGTCTTCTGAGCTTTAATACTCATTAGAAACAGGCACAGGCCCTTAACTGCTCAATTTTTGAATTAATGCACTGGCTTTTCCCCTCTACTTTTTAAGACTCTTTGTTTTCTGAGGACATTATAAATGGTCTAGAAACATCTCTGGTCAGATGTTACTCCTTATTGCCTGAGGCTGGGAATTATGGAGGATACTAAACCCCAGAAGCTGTGTTTAGTTCCTCCCCACTTGGGTCTGTCACTTTTCAGCAGAAGC
Organism: Geospiza fortis; assembly: GCF_000277835.1. NCBI lineage: Eukaryota > Metazoa > Chordata > Aves > Passeriformes > Thraupidae > Geospiza > Geospiza fortis. The sequence goes on along the minus strand of NW_005054487.1, from coordinate 1,018,146 downwards.
CTCTCATGTTCCTTTTACTCTTCACTGCCCATCAGTTTTTCACCTCTCAGGTGCTCCCATCTCTCAAGTCCTCTCTCTGCCATTGACTTTATCTTCTCATCTCTCAATTTCTGATTTGGTGTATTTGGCCACTCCCTCCTTTTGATTTTTTCCCCTTTCTTCTCTCTTATTCCCTGGCTGCTCCTCCTTTTCCAGGGGCTGGCTCACCCCAGCAGCCCCTCTGTGCTGTGGGACCCTGCCCTTCAGAAATTCAGTACCCTCTCCATCCTGACCTGCAGCAAGCTTGGTTTTCAATTATTGCCAATTATACTTCCAATTCCAAGGTGGTTTTTAATTTTGAAAGCAATACTGCCTCTGGGATAACTCCCCCCTTGCAGAGTGAGTTAACATTGCTTGCACATTAGTTACAGATTTCTGTTGAAGCCTTGAAACTTAACTTTTCTAGGCAATCAAATGACCACCAACTATGATAGGTCATGCAAAATGCATAGTAAATAATCTAAAAAGAATGCATTTTGATTATTTCAGAGCAAAGTTTCTTTCAGGCATAGAGCCAGTCCATTCCCATCACACTCAGCAGCAGATTTTCTTGGACAACAACACTATCTTTTGCTGCCTGGAGCTTGTACAGACACTCCCTTTTCACATGGAATGTTTCCTTGAAATGCAGGTGTGTCAGATGTGTTAAAAGACTGATACACTGGAAACAGCAAATGAGAAGGATTTTTATCTAGTTACATAATGAGAACAGGCCAAAAAAAAAAATCATGGAAATTCTGTAAGCAAACAAAACACTCCTACTGATTTTCCTGTTTAGAATTAAAAAAATACATTTAGGATTTGAGTGGGTTGAGGAGGTAATGACAGCCACTCTCCCCAGCTCCTCGTGGCTGTGAACCAACCTAAAAAGCTTGCTTATATAGGTCACCTGAGAGGTTGGTTTGTGTGTGGCTTTCTCTAGAGATGGAGAGAGCAGTGCCAAGTGCTCAGGGTTAGGCTTCTCCCCTCTGTGAGATGTAGCTGTGGAAGGAACCCTGGGCATGGTTCATTTTGTCATTTCTCAAATGAAATTACAAGTTTGTCACACTGTGGGGATCACGTTTTGAAAACGAGAGGTAAATCCTTTTCCCTGTTCTGTTTTTTTTCCTCAGATTCGTTACATTTCACAGACTCAAGGTTTGCCAGGAGAGCAGTTGCTAAGCATGGGAACGAAAACTGCAAGATTTTTCTGTAGAGAAACAGATGCACCATATTCTAGTTGGAGATTAAAGGTAAACAGTGTAATGTAGTAGAAAACAGCACAATATTCTGTGAGCAGAGAAAGGAGAGAAGCCAAGATTCACTACAGGACCATTATGTCCCTGGTGCATCTCCTGTGGTTTTTAGCAGCTCCTGCTCTTTATCCCTTCCATTTTTCCTGTCCCCCAAGGTGCAGCTGCCAGGCTCTGCTGTGGCCAGTTCATGGCTGCCAGGTGGGAAATTCAAATTAAGCCTTGTATCTCCAGAGGGGCTCAATGAATGTGTTTGGTTTGTTTTCTTCTCTTTTTTGCTCTGTTACTGCTTTTCACTTCATGTAAGGAATTTGTCTCTGAGGCCCACACTGCTTTGACTGCATTTGTCTAGAGCTGGCTTCAGGATCAGAAGTTCCTAGGAGAAAAAGGAGATTAAGAAATAACGTGGCTGTGTACCGCTCATTTCTTTTAGATCTCCTGCTAAAACAGCCTTTGTCAGCTGAAAGCTGCAATACAGTGAGTGCAGACAAAGTTATAACAAAATGTATTTTGGTGTTCTGCACACCTTGCTTCTCTCTAAGCAACATTATTGCGCTCTGGCCATAAGCAGAGCCTTTGCTTCCCACGCAAATAATCTACTTTTTTTTTAAATTGTGTTTCTCCACGGCCCAGCTTCCCTGGGTTTACAGAGGGCTCAGGCAGCAGTTGGGACTGACAGGGATCTCTGCAGTAACAAACAGCTGCCAGCTCCCAGCACGAGTTGCATAAGATCCCCCCAGCAAGTTGGTAAATCCCCAGCAGCTCTGGGGTTATGTAACATTTCTGCAATTACACCCACACCTGGTTAATCCCTCCCTCTGCTTTCTCAAGCACTTGGGCTTTAGGTGACACTTTACATCTGCCTTCTCCGTGCCAGAGCAAGTTCTTGGTGCAAACTCCCCACTTCCAGGAGCTCTTTGTTACCTTGCAGAGGTTAATTAGGGGTTTTGATATGGGCAGTTGCTCATTACTTGCAGTTTTTGTCAAAGTTCATTTTGGAAGCTTTTCTGTAACGTGTGTGTTAAAAGCTTTTTCCCTGAAGTCCCACCTTGGCTCTTGCACCACCAGCCTACAGGTGCTGTCTGTGTTGAGGAAGGAAAATTGTAACAGAAGGTACTACACCAACTCATAAACCATTCATTCTCTAGGGTGTTTTTGCTTCATGCTGAAGTATTTAAAATATTTACACCATTTGTTGTGTATGTGGAGGAATAAATATAATCATAAAAATAAATAAAATATAAAAATATAATAATATAAATAATAATAATATAATAAAAATAAGTATAATAATAAAAAAAAAAAGAAAAGAGAAAACCAAGAAGTTGAATGGATACTGCCTGGTTTTTGGTTTATTTCTTTCACAGTGATGTGATATTGCTGCTGCTTGGGGTTTAAGGTCTGAGTTTGAGAAAATTGGTAAAGTACAATAATAGAAAAGCTGTGATACATAAAAATACAGGAGTTTCATTAAACTGCTCTATGCTAGGCTTTCAGCACTTCCTGTGTGATTCATAAACTATCTGTTGTAATCCAGTACTGTGATTTGTCAGATGTAAAACATTGTAGTTATTGTCTTTTGAGTTAGAGAATGAAAGTAGCCAGTGAAGCAGCATACAAATATATAACTGATATACTAATAATTTGGGGGAAAAAATAGTGGTTTTTAGGTCAATAAGTACATAAAGTCACTTGGTAGTTATAGGTGAACCTTTTTTGACAGATTCTAAACTAAACTTTCCTTTTCTTTTTGTTGAGACATTGGAAGAACACGAGGCAGAAACAGGTATGAAGTCTAAAGAGGCCAGAAAGTATATTTTCAACAGTTTGGATGATATAGTGCACGTGAGTATTAAAGCCTCCTTCCTCTGCAGAAGGAATGTGTGGGAATGACTGGTGATTTTAAAACATTTTACTGGTTTGGAAAGAAATGCCTTTTAGAATATTATTTATTGTGTCTCAGTCATATTCACTCTTCTCTGCTGCTCTGAGGAAAATGTCTGGCTCTGTCAGCCTTTTGAGGTTTTAGTGAAGATCTTCCTTTTCCATTGCTTCTGTTAAGCAGTGGAACTTGTCCTTGTGGTGGGGGAACCCTTGAATTTTGTGTAAAATGTATACTTTCTCTTCTACCTTATCTGCCACTGTGGTAAAGAATAAACAAAGGATGCATATGGAACCTGCTTTGTTTATTGTTTGATTTCCAGTATAATTCTGTTAACATTATAATTCTAAGTGTAGTTTCTTAAATTTTGTTTTTAAAAACATAACTGTTTCCTCACTTTTCTTTAGCTTTACACCTCTCTAGTCAATAAGAAAAGGCAATTTTTTGTTGTCTTTCACATCCTGAAAAAAGGATCAAATCTTGTTGCAAGGTTGGCATTAATATGTGCTTGAAATTGTTTTTTGAAGATCAACTCTGTAGTTCGAGTTAGACCATAAAAAGATCTTTATTCCGAATCGTACTTCTTAAATTCCAAGTCCCAGACTGGAATAAAGCCTTCAGCAGTTTTTAACTGGGGAGGTTGCAAGGGGGCAGTAGTGCGCGTGCCTAAAAAAACATCACCAATTCCAAGCCAGCTGTTTTGGGTTAAGACAAATCCACCATACCCCACATGATAAAAATGCTGAATATCAGTATTTTATAGCAGAAAACAATACTAGAAAGAGTTAAATTAATATGCATATCTTCTATCTGACTGTTTTGTTCTGTGCCAGGTGAACATGGTGATGGATTTGGAAGGAAGTGACCTGTTGGCAGAGAAGGCAGATAGGAGGGAATTTGTCAGTCTGTTGAAGAAAATGTTGCTTATCGATGCTGATTTAAGAATCACTCCAGCTGAGACCCTGAACCATTCTTTTGTTACCATGAAGCACCTCCTTGATTTTCCTCATAGCAACCAGTATGTAACGTAGAAATCTCCGTTGTTGCAATTCATTTGTATAAAAGTGTTGTTTGTTTCTTCTGCTATCAGAGAGAAAAAAATCTTTCATCATTTTTGCAGTGTCTTAGAAAATTCTTTCAAGTGCTTGCAGTATTAGATACATCTATTGGGTCAAGGAAACTGCTTGAATAGCTATATTTTTCTCTGAAAGTAACAGTTTGAGCAATAGATTCCTAAGTTGGTTTTATGTACGATTGTTAAAATTCCAGCACGGCAGAAACTTGGGTGTGATTTTTTGGAAGTATGAGGAGCCCTAGTTCCTGTCAGTCTTTGAGGGCTAGGGTAGGCATTTCCTCTTGAGGTTAGCATCTCAGATACTTCCTTTTCTGTATTGATTAATGTGGAACATATTGAAAGTTTTCTTGCAGTTCTGGAGTTGTGTATTTCACCGTGGATTTCCTAAAGTTGCAAGCTTTTCCCATCTATTTAATTTCCTATCTTTCCTGTTTGTAGACAGCTGTTAGAAAATGGTGTAAACAGCTGTTAGATGGAAAGAGAAAGAAACAGCAGTATTTTTCTTGAGTTTAAAATATGCATCAGAGAGGTTTGCTGTGACCATAGTAACAACAGTGTTTCTGTTTTTCTACCTGTGTGGATGATCCCATTCTGTGAAACTGGGAAATGGGGGGTTTGAACTAATTTTTTTCCCCTTATTTCGGGGAATTGTTTTTTACCTTCAACAACATGAAATGGTGATTAAAGCAACTTATTTTCTGGTTCTGATAGAGTGAAGTCCTGCTTTCATATCATGGATATTTGCAAATGCCGATCAAACCTGTATGACTTAAGCAATTGCAATAAAACATCACTCATGAGATCAGCTGCCTCAGGCAGTGCAGCCAACCTGACTGCAAGCTTTACCAAAATTGGTCCAGTAAGAAGTCAGGTAAAATCAATGGTTCCTGTTTTTCTTGGTTTGGTTTTGTTTTATTTTGTTTTGGTTTTACTGTAAGTTCAATTAATGTAGTTTTTCTAATTAATTTAATAATTGAAAAAATTACATCTGTTAAGTGGAAAAATCTTCTTTTACTCTTGTTTTTTCCCTAATGTTTTCTTAGACAAATAATGTAGAATATGTTCCAAATTAAGTTACAAGTTGGGGTTGCCAGTGCTGTATTCTGGTGCCCTCCAGTGGCCCAGTGTGATGGCTTCCTGTGAATGGATTTGAATCGTTCATTTTTAAAGTTTGTTTTAGTTATTTGCTGTATAAAGTGGTGGGACAAGTGTGTGAGAGATGTAGTTTCACAGTTATAATAACCTTGCCTGTGTTGAATCTGTTCCCATAGGCATTAACTGCATCTGCCCACTCAGTTCTGCACCAAGGGATTCCACTGCAGGCAGGAACTGCTCAGTTTGGTTGCAGTGATGTTTTCCAGCAAGCATTGATTATATGTCCTCCAGCTATTCAAGGTATATTTATCTGTAATTGTCACAGTTCCTCAAATATGAGTGTTACTGCCTGGCTGTTAGCAATATTTGAGTTTTCTGTTATATCCACTTAAGGTTTATATTTAAACCAACTTAATTATGTCATCAAAAATCAGCGTGTGAGTCAGATGCAGACTCATGGCACCTTTCTGAAAGAAACAGCAAATCAGCACCTGCAGAAAATGATTTAAGCAATCCAGAGCCCATCTTCGTATACTACACACACACACAGATAAATTTATGTCTTGCATAAAATAGGAGAAAAAAGTGTGAAAGCAGAAGCAATAAGGAGGGTTTTCTGAAGTAAAATTGGAGAGAAAACAGGAAAGATGGAGTGAGTATCAGTGTCTTATCCTAGTAATAGTCATTTATGGAAATGGGAAGGCAGTTTATATTGTTTGCTTATTAACTTAGCTTGATTATAGTCTTTGTTCCAAAGATGTAATTTATTTATCTTGGTGATGTTCAGCTTCATGTTGAGATCAGGTTTTGAAGTTATGGAATTTATAGGGAGTAGTTTTTTTTAAGAATGACCTTAGTTTTCCCTCTGCGTTTTAAAGCTTCGGAAATCACCCTAGATGCACTCTGAAATGAAGCAAACCAGAAATATTCAATCTAAACTTAAAGCCCAGGAAGTCTTAATCTCTATAGATAAAGACAGATGCAGCAGACTTTATCAATAATATTTTTTGTGGTAGCTGCATTTACCTTGGGTTCCAGAAACTCGAGAAAGGTCTGACTATTCACAGGCTGCTTCACACAGATTTCCTTCTGAGCAGTTAATTGTTTAAATTGTTTATGTTCTTTACACAATTACATACTCCATAATAAAAAAAACCCCATTATTGTTTTCATTATTCCCAGATGAATAAAATGATTTATAGTAAAGGAAACAGCACAGGCAGACACTTTATCTGTGATTTGTATACTGTATTCTTAATATGATGATAACTTTCCAAATTTAATTTCTGCTACAGCTGAAGTGGAGGGGATATATTGTTTTCATCACATAGGTGACGAGTTGCTGGCACAGATGAAAAGGGATATAAATGGTATCTGGCACTGCTTCAAAGTTTCCCAGCTTGGCTGCTCTGTGGAGTATCTGAAGTGCTAAAACTCTCTACTTGTGTCAGAGTTAAGATGCTTCTCTTCTAGATGGCTGTGGGGAAAAAAATCAGTCAAGTGCATTTCAAAATGAAAAGCTTTGAAGTGCGTGGTTATAACCGACTGTTGTGTTATGACATGAGAGAATTACATCAGATGGAAACTTTCTTTCATCCTCTACTGTAAAGATTAAAAAAACCCCAACCAAAGCACTTACAAACTTCAGTGTAGTAATTCTTTAGTAGTTACCTGTGAACACCCGTGCTTAATCTTTGAGTAAAGCACGAGGCATGAAGTGCAGTTAGAAGATGAGATCAGGGATATCTTTTGCTATTTCCTAGCCAGTGTTTTCTTCAAGCATGGCTGTTCTGTTGCAATGTCTGTTAAGAAAAATTCCTTTTTCATTCTAGTTTGGCATCATTGCGTAAAAAAATGTTATTGTAGTGAACACTGCAGCGTTGCTATACGTGTGTTAGTTTCCTGTAACAATAATGAAATCAATACAAGATGCGAGATGCATCTTTTTTGTATTATACTCTGGTGAGCAGTTTGCATTATATATATTATATATTATAGTTTACTATAGTTTGTATTATTTTGATGAAGAGAGGAATAGGAGTATGGATGCTATCGCAAAAATTCGATGAGGTAGACAGAAGATTTTACATTGTTTCCCACCAAAGAGATGGTAGCAAAGAGGGACATTATTCATGTGGCATTGCCAGCTATAAAAGTTGAGAAGAATGTGTTTCAGCCTGCTGGAAATACAGAGTATGAGGTGTGCAGGAGTCCATTCTGAGAAGCTTTGAAATTCAGTTCTGCTTACTTTTGCCTGCTTCCCTTCAAATTCTTTTAATGTAGTTTGTGATAAGGAGTAAATGCTTAGCTCTGCAGAACTTTCTGCCAAAGTCATTCCTCTTTCTAGTAGTCTGTTTCCAGCTAGTAGCTATTGGCAGTTTTTTCTGGAAACTACAGCTCAAATATTTGTGCAGATAAGTTATGGCACAAAAATCTTTTAGGCGTTAATTTGTTTGACTTGAAAGTGTAAATTATGGAATTAGATCATAAACACATTTTAAAAAACAGTAAAATGTTTTAAATTTGTCCTCTGTGTTTGCTCACAAAATACATGCAAGACTGCTGTTTGCCTAAAGCTTGTGTATGTGTTTTTCTCCCTGCCAGGAATTCCTACAAGCCACAGCAAACCCACCAGTTTCTCCCTGAGGGTGGACAATGCAGTCCCACTGGTGACCCAAGCCCACGCAATTCAGCCACTACAGATTCGAGCAGGAATCCTTTCTCAGGTTGGCCTACTTTAAAGCAAAGCTCTTACTTATTGAATTAGTGAATGTTTTGAGCTGGTCTGTGCTGAAGTCCAAGCAGCAAGTGTGGTTTCAGTGAGTTGCCTGTGCCATAAAAGCTCTGTGCTCCCCAGCAGGCGTGGTCCAACCAGACGCAGCAGATCCTGGTTCCTGCGTGGCAGCAGGTAGCACCAGTGGCAGCTCCACCAACATCTCTGCCCTCTGATCCTGTGGCTGGCCCACAGAGGCTTGGAGAATGGGGGTGAGTCCTGCTTTTGGGCCACACCTCAGGGGCTGGGATTTAACAAGGAATGAGGGTGCTGGTGAGAAAGACCTGCAGTATAAACCTGCCTTTCCTTTTCCTCAGGAAGATGATTACCCAGGGCACCCACTACAGCTCAATGATACCACAGCCTCTCTTAACACATCAGATAACCTTGTCTGCCCCTCAGCCAATCAGTGTGGGCATTGCACACGTTATCTGGCCTCAGCCTGCAGCTACCAAGAGGAACAAACTGTGCCAGAACAGGTCAGTAGAATATTTCTAGGACAGAACATTCAAAGACAGTGTATCGTCACCCAGGGGCTGTGTACAAATCGCAAACAGGACAGGACTGCTGGGAACGTGCCTTGAGCTGCTTTATTTTCCAGCATCATCCTCATTGCATGGTTATGACAATGGGAAGATGCCATCAGCTCACATCCCAGGCAGCAGACCAAGAACTTAGTTACAATTCACTTTATAAGTTTTTTAGCCAATCACACAAAGCAAAAGCACATTGACAGTAGTTCCATCCAACCACTATAAGCACAGGTACAATGCTTGCTTATTTAGAATACAATACCTGCTTGTGAGCCTTAAAACACAATGCACAGAGCTCCATTATTAAGCTTGGAACTTCCTAATATCTGGCTAGATAAACTTTTCTGCAGCTTAGGAGGTTATTCTAGACCAGCATTAATACACAAACCATTGTTCTATTTGTCCTTACTTTTCTACTCCTTACATAATTTTTCTGCTGACCAATCTCATGGCAGCTGCTTAGCTCCAATCACAGTTCTGCTGTCTCTGAGGCCTGCCTTTTGCAGCTTTCCCAAAACCCTCTGACTTTATGGATTCCCACACCTGTTATTGCTGTTTTGTGGGCAAGGGAACAACTTATAGAAGTGATTTCTTTGTTGGACACAATTCCTCTTAGTCTTTTGGGAAAATGTGTCCTTTCTCTTTAAGTTATTTTGGTGGTAGACTAGATGGAACAATACTTGCAATGCTATTTAGTTTTAGTTATTTTTGATTAGCACGTGCCTACCATGGTAGAATGTTGTCTTTGCAGGCTTTGGGAAGGTGTAAGAATGTCCTGAGGTAGCTCTAATGAGATATTCCTAAGTTTACATGAAGGAGAATACATCAGGTTTAGACAACTAAAAATAAAGAGAGGCTGTGTAACAGGGCTGCTGTGTGCCTTGTAGTCGCCTTTCACTGATAGCCAAAAATACTTCAGCTGCTTGCTGAAGAAAATATGCCCCAGTGCCATGCAAAGTGATGGCAAAGGTGTGGGATGCTCCATGAGGGGGAAAGTGTGTGGGTTATGTGGGCAGTGTCAGCAGTCCTGTATTAAGCAAGGGGCTCATCAGGAGGCTACCAGCTTTTGTTTTCAAGGAGAATCCTTGCAGGAAATCCAGCTGGATTTTGTTTGCTTGTTTTTCACCCACATGGGATTTTCATTTGTTTTTACCTTCATAAGATCATGGGATTTTCAGTATACTGTATTCAGTGTTGATGTCTTTGATATTACATACTTGGTATCTTTTTTGTCTGAAACCTTCCATGCCAAGTATTTTTGCTTGTGTTTACTGTTCTGTGTTTTTTCTAAATTGGTGGTTTAGCCTACATTGCCTGCTTTTTTTAAAAATTGGTGACTTAGCCCGCATTGCCTGCTTTGGTTTTCTTGAAAACAGCACAGTTTTCACAGGCTGAGATTGACTAAATGCCAAATTGTTTTTGTTTCCTCCTCAGGAGCAACATGCTACAAAACACCAATATCCAAAATTCAGCCTTTATCTCTCCAAAGATCCTCAACCTGAAGGCTGTCAAGAGGATAAGTTGTATAGAAGCACAGGACAATCTGAACTCGGAGGGCCAGGAGGCCTCTCTCAGGCTGGCCCCTGAGCCCCCTGTCCCCAGCAGCCCCCGCCAGGCGCTGTTCCTGGGCGGCTCCCCCAGCCCCGTCAGCGTCATCACCATCAGCAGCGACACCGACGAGGACGACGTGGCACGGACACACTCGCTGAGGGAGTGAGCATCTGCCTTGGGTTTTCTTAGGCTTGACTTAGATACAGCTGTCCCAGCCATGTAGCTTTTCTGTTTTTCACATTCTGTGCTGCTTTAGTGGGTGGCTCTGGGCTTCACATTCAGGGATGGTGAGCTCTGTGCACAGAGCAGGGAGACAAAACAATTCCTGCTCCAGCTGGGCACCAAGGACAAATGATCCAAATCTCAGCCCCAGAGCACAAACCCCGTGGGCTGCAGAGAGAAAAACAAGCAGGGTGGGACTGCAGGGGCTAAAGCTGGAATGGGACAATGAAGTGCAAGATGCAAATGGAGCAGAACTGATCCCAGGGAGAGACCCCGGGAGCGCTCGTGCATTTTGGGGCCATTTTGGTTCATCCTGGGTGCAGCCCTGGCTGGGCTCTGGTGCTGCCCAAGGTGGATCCATGGAGGAGATGCTTGGAATCAATCCCTGCTTTATTCTGTAACTCTGTCCAGACTCTGCTCTAGGGCAGCCTTCTCAAAGCATCATTAGCACTGATGCCTTCAGGTTGAGATATCATATTTTAGATTTTCATGAAATCTAAACCTGAAGGCATCAGTGCTAATGATGCTTTGTATTGCTTTAGTATGTAATTCTGAACTTCAGATTTTGTACTGCTTTAGTATGCAACTCTGAACTTCATATAAAGTGTTAGCAAGTTCCCTTCACAGTCGAGTTGGACAGAACAATCCTTTTCCAGCCCAAGGACACCACTGCAGCTTCAGGCTCAAAACGTGTAAAACAGCAGCAAATTGAGGAGAGCAAACTGGGAGGATGGGACTTCATAACCTGAAGCTGTAATTGGACAATTAAGCCCAATATGTAAATGGACCAAAACTTATAAATAGTGTGAAAATCTGTGACTTGGAGTTCATCTTGGGTGCAGCCCTGGCCAGGCTCTTGTACTGCCCAAGGTGGATCCCTTGAAGGCCGTTTAATAAATCTCTGCTTTATTCTTTAATTCTGTCTAGCCTCTGTCCCAGGTAGACTCTCTAGGCATCAGCACAGCAAATGAATCTGAGTTAAAAAAGGACAAACATTTTGCTCCTGATCAAGTTGCAGCAGAAAGTTAACTCTGTAGCACTCTCTTACTGAAAGGGAACAGCTCTGTCAAAAATCTGCCACATTAATCTGTGTGTGTTATGCCTTTTCAAACCATAGTTTTTTTAGGGCTTTTTTCATAATGCCATGCCTTATTTATTTGTTGAAGAACAATATTCTTGCTGTATATACTTCATGTTACCATTCTAGCAGTAGCACCCAGTAGATACTATTACACACCTGTGGGTAGAAAATACTTCTCTAACAGTGTGAAAAGGTGAACCTTTGGGTGCAAAAGCAGGTGCTGGGTATTGCCCTCCAGTGGAGTTTTCTTTCACAGAGCCATCACAGAAGCGTGCAAGGCTTAAAAATTTAATGTTTGTTTGACTTCATCCTTACTTGTAATAATTCTGGGCTGGAGGAACATGTATTTTAAATCTGAGCTTTGTCAAAAGTTTCAAGGCTCTGAACTGCTGTAGTAGAACATTTTAATCTACTTGTTTTAGTATTGATTCAGTAAAAAAAATTATCCATTTATTAGATTTCAAAAAAGAACACTGTAAAGGTTTAAAACCTGGTTTGGGTGTAAATTGGATGTTAGTTTACATTTTAGGGGTCTTTTGTAATGATGGGCCCTTTTTTATTGCACAGTTTTACCTAGGTGGGTGGTGAATGTGTGTTTGCTGACTGTGTTTCTGTGTGCAGGTGTAAGGGGAGCCTGGAGTGTGAAGCCTGCCAGAACACCCTGAACATGGACCGTGTGTGCTCCCTGAGCAGCCCCGACAGCACGCTCAGCACCAGCTCCTCGGAGCACTCCAGCCCCTCTCCTTGCAAGAGATCCAACAGGTGAAAACTCAGCCTCCTTGCACCAAAAAGAAAGATCTTGGTATACAGCAGGCCCAGTTGATACTAAAAAATGCTCAGGTTTTGTTATGTCAGCTGGTGAGGGTAAATGATCTGTTTAAAAATTGATCTGCTGGCCTGCAGTTGCACAGCACAGACTGCTCTCTTCTTGTTCCTAACAGATCTGTCTTGCTGCAGTGGAAGCTTTCAGAATACTGAATGGGTGGTGCTCACACAGAAAATACAAACATGTTGCATGCAGCTTCCTTTGGAATAAAAATCTTCTAGAGCTGCAGGATTAAATAAGCCTAAGTAGTATGTGACAGATTTGGTCACCATGTATTTTTTAATTTTAGCAGTCTCTGATTTTTTCATTGTGTATCTTGTAATTTTTAATGAAACTGATGCCTTTTTTCTTCTACTAAAAGTAAGGCTCACTTAGGTGAACAGGGTTGCTGTGAAGAACTTTTAAATGTTTTTATCTTCACTGCCTCATGTCTAGCTTGAGCCTTCAGCAGTTTCATGGTGCAAAATGAATTCTAATTAAGGTCCTAACAGAAAAGGTTTGTTTAGAATAATTAAAGATTCTATCAGAGCATGTATTGATGAGGAGGTGGAACTTGGAGTCTGCATCAGGCAATCTTACTGGTTGGTAGTTAACACTGTCAGTCTTTTTGATATTCTTTAATATCAAAACATTCAAAAATTCAGGTAAGTTTTTATAAAGACCTACTTGATTTTAGGGTATTTTCTTTGAATTGTAAGGAGCTGAGCTGTAATTTACTTCCCCTTGCTAATTCAACTTTGTCAATAGCAGAGGAGTGTGTTGGATTCTGCTTTCAGTAGCATGCTACTAAGTCATATAATTAGCAACCCTAATCAAAAGTTAATGATATAGAAGTACAATTAATTGCTCAGTAGTTGTCACATTATCACTGTTTGTTACTTGAAAAAACTACTCAGAATTACCTGATTCTGTTGGTTAAATCTTCAGACTTTTGTGCTGGCCCTCATAGTGCCAAAGAACTTTTCACAAAAAGTTAATTTTCACAAGTGGTTTTATTTGTGATGTCCTGTTTTAAAGAACATTCAATAAGGACATGTTGCATGAGCTGTAAAATCACTGAAGGACTTGTCCATGCATTTAGGCATTAGTGACTTCACTGCTGTTTCTTGTATGCTTAAAGTTAATCATGTATTCCATCAATTTTTAATATAAAGGAGTTACCTCTTTTCTTTGAGCCTTGCAATATATGGGTAGGATGAGTTTGAATATATGTGCCTGTGTAATTACAATGCATCATTTTTATCCACCTTTGAGCGATTTCACTTTAAATTGTAGTTATTTCACTAGAAATTTAATGTGTTAATTTAAGAAAATGTATCTCTATCATGAAAATCTCTCTGCTTCATTGCAATACTTTTATTTTTTGACAGTATGTCAGATGATGAACAGGAGAGTGGATGTGATACAGTGGATGGCTCCCCAAGCTCTGACTCCTCAGGACATGACAGCCCCTTTGTGGAAAATGGCTTTGTAGACAATAACAATAAAAACAAGGAAGCAAGAGCCTCAGTTAACCCTGAAACCAAATCAACTGTTTGCACAGTAGTGGTACCACCCATGAGACTTGAAAACAGGTTACATCTTGAGGAACAGATGGTGAATACAGGTAAGTTAGTTCAGGTGTTTTTCTACGTCATGTACATATTTTCTGAAAAATCCTTTTGCTAGGTTTTTTCTCCTGAGAAGCTGAGAGGCCTCAGAAGCAAAATGTAAACAATGGTTATCTGCTGCTGTGGAATGCAACAGGTGGATCTGTGATTGGTCCATGTGGTTGTTTTTAATTAATGGCCAATCACAGTCTGGCTGTCTCGGACTCTCTGGTCAGTCACAAGATTTTATTATCATTCCACTCCTTTCTATTCCTTGCAAGCCTTCTGATGAAATCTTTCTTCTATTCTTTTAGTATAGTTTTAATATATAATTTTCTTTTAATTTAATATATATCATAAAATAATAAATCAGCCTTCTGAAACATGGAGTCAAGATTCTCATCTCTTAATGGGATTCTTGTTCATCATGGGACCCCTGAGAACACCACCACATTTCTATGCCAGTAGATAAGAAGTTTCAGTATTTTTTCAATATATTTATTCAATATATATATATGAAGATTTTGATCTACTCACTGCTAATCTGTAGTAACTACTCCTAAAAAGTGCTAGGGTTTGACTTTAATTGGTATATTGTATTATTATTTCTCCCTGCATGCTTAAACAAATGAAGCCTTGTCTAACTTTTGCCAGAAGAGAGTAGTGACAACAAAAGCATAACACTGTTTATTTCTTCCCTGGAAGATGCTCCGTGCCAGCCGCTGAGGAAGGGTCGGTCTGTCCTGGGGAGAATAAACCAGTCTTGTGTGGTGGGGAGCCGTCAGCAGAAACTGACATCAGCATTCCATCAGCACCATGGGAACTTCAGTCAGGTATGTGCACTCACACCCAGCGAGCCCCAGACACTCAAGATGTTGAGTTCCAAACTGAACACTCACAGTTTCAGTTGCTGTCTGTGGCAGCTGCAGGTTTTCAGCAGCTTGATTAAAGAAGTGTTCAAATCCTGAAAAGTGGATTTCAACTTACTGGCAAGTCATAAGTATTTTTCATTTTGAGTAATTTTCTTAACACAGCTGACACTATTTTAAAAAAATAACAGAAAAGCCACACTGGGAAAATTGTCAATAGTTGCACTATATGAAAACACCAGACAAAAAGAAAAATATGTTAGCATTTATTACTCCTACATCCAAATGCAAAAATACTCCTAGTGTGCAGTTAAAATCTGCAGCTGTATGTCAGTGTTGTTCTGTCAGTAGTGTGCATGAAAATCTTTTAGTTTGAGTATCCAGAGGTGAGATAGAGCTCAGCAAACTCAACTATTTCTTACCTTTGCTGCCAGGTAGTGAAGCTGGAGGGGAGATGAGACTGTGATTGTAGTTCCATGAGTTGTTAGAAGATATACCTAAAGCTAATTTAAAAGTTACTTTTATCATTGCCCAACAACACAGCAAATGTCTGCTGTGGCTGAGGACTGAAGTTGACATCAAGCTTAAGCCCTTTTTAATTAATTATCTTGAAGCTGTAGCTGCATTGAGCTTTTGGTTAGATAGCTGGAGGTGCGTTAATGTTAGAGCAGTACCTGTTTGTGTAAGTCTTGCAGAGAAACTGTGAATATTGTCAGTTAAATGCTAAATGAAAGCATGCTATATGTAGATAAGAGGATTTAGCAATAATGAGTTGAATAGTTTAGATTGAAAGAAACATTTGGGTGGGTGACACAGTCTCCCCTTCTGCATGATTATGCAAAAGGATTGGTTTAATTAATTCTAAGCAAACCTTAATATGATCAGCATGGTATTAATTTTTAATCTCTTCAGTGTCTGCAGCTCCTCAGCCTCTTGGCAGAAAGTGTAGAACGTTATTTTCATTACAAAAATTTATGCTGATCCTTCCTTCTTTGGTAGATGCCCTGTGTAGTTTGAAGTCTGCATCATTTAATGGGAGTAATTGATTTTTAGTCTTTTCTCTTTATAACTGTTAATGATTGCCACATCTTCCTGTGATCATAGACCTAGACTTCTGTTTGCCTAGTTGTCTCAGATATTTTTCAATCCGTTTATTATTTTTCCTGCTCTCCTCTAAAATTTCTCTCCTATTTGTCCTCTTTGTGCCTCATTATGGTGCCCAAACTGAATGCAGCACTTCCAATTGATGCCAAGCCAGTGCTGAGTAGAGTGGAATAAGCACCTTGCTCATGTGATACATGGTATTTCTGTTAAAACAGCCCAGCATGGCATTTTATCCTTTTTTTTTTCCCTTTGCAAGAGCATTGAAATAACTTGTGTTCCGTTTTCCATCTCTTATTGTCTGTGCTGCTGCCTAAATAGCTAATGTATCTTTTTTTTGTTCTGTCGAAGCATTTATAATCCCCGTCTCTATATTCCTCCCGATTTTAAGTTGACTAGTTTTAGTGCATTCTCCTCCATTTTTCCCCTCTCTGTGCTCCGTGGATCTCTAAGGAAGTGTGTTTTTCTCTGTGTGTGTGTGTGTGGCCAGGTCCAGCACTTCTCCTCGGGGCCGCAGGAGTGGACAGCCCCAGCCACCTGCCAGGCAGCTCCCACCTGGGCGGGCAGCCCACCTTGCTGCCCTACGCCTCTCCAGCGCCCGTGGCGCACCTGCTGGCCTCGCCCTGCGCCTCGCGCGCGCTGCTGCAGCACCCGCCCTACGGGCTGAGCCATCCCGGCAATGGCATCGTGCACCAGGTGCCCGTGGGCATCAACCCCCGCCTGCTGCCCTCCCCCAGCCTGCAGCAGACTCAGTACAAAGCCCTCTTCCCACCCCACTCCTACGTGGCCGCCTCGCCCGCTGCCTACGCCGCCTTCCCGCTGAGCCCCAGCAAGCTCGGCCAGTACCCCTTCATGTGAGAGCTCACCCCGTGCTCGGGAGGTGGCATGGGGCTCTGGCTGGAGGAGAAACATGGTGTTTGTTACGTATTTAGCCATGGCACAACAGGAAAATTATTTTTTTGAATCATGTAGACTTGGGTGCAATTTAAACAACTCTGAGCTTTAAAAAAAACAAAAAAAACAAAAAAACACAAACTCACTTTTAATGTGTTTTGCACATTTGGTATAACTTGTCTTTGGTCATGTTATCTTCTTATATAGTAACTTTAGACAGGTGACTTATGGGAGCAGAAATCTGGTTTTGCTCCTGCTATTTTTTATAAAATTGCCTTCTAACTAGTGCAAGACACGTCTACATTTGGGAAGCCATTCAGTGTACAGAACTAGAGCAACAGATGCACATGTGTCAGCAGTACAGGTGTAGAAGTAAACTCGTTTGTGTTGCGTATCTTGGTGTTTAAATGTTGAGTCACTTATCTAAAAGTTGAGCTGTTGTTCTTCACATTGCATGTGTCTTTTGCATGGGCAAAGGAAAGGCCTGAACATTGCTCTTAAATGTTGTTGTCCTAATAATCTCAGCTGCATTGTAAACTGTTCCCACACATAGTGCCTTAAATATTTGAGGTTGTTAATGTTATTACTTATATATAAATGTTGAGGACTGCAGCACTTAAAAATTCAGATCTGCTGATTTTTTGATAGCGTAATGCTCATTTTGGGTTTTGTGTGGTATTATTTTAGTATTGGGTGTATTTTCCTGATTGAGAAGGCAGCATGTTTTGCTGTAGCTGAATTTTGCTGTCTTTTTTTTCCCCCCCAGAATAATCTAGCTTCAAGACGGGACTTTAGTAGTGCTTAAGGAAAGTTGATTCAGTAGCTATTGAGTAGAAACATGCAAGCCAGTATTTCATACTGGTAAATGGAACTGCAATACGACCTAAGTAGTTTATTTTAAAAGTGTTTGTCTAATTGGATATGATAAAATGTTTAGAGGTGAGGTAGGCATGACTGACTAGCTAATGAAAGGAGAAGCCAAGTGCTTGTTGATCCATGATGTGGTTTCATCTTAGCTTGAGCAAACCATGCAGTATTTAATAACTAGTAGCAGAATATTTACTGTTGAAGCTTGAAAAAGATGTGAGTTCTTTGTGTGCAATCTTTCATTTATGCATGGGAGAGATTTTAGTCTTTTTACATGAATAGTATTTGTTTTAGCCTGTTGTGGGTGTTTGCTTATTTAATACATTCCGTCAGGGACGTAAATTACATGCTTTTTGCATTATTATTTTTTTTTTTTTTTCTCTCCTTAGGAAGTGTGTCTTTCCGTTTTTTGTTTTGTTCAAATGAAGTTGCTTTTGCAGCACCAAAGACTTAATCATCCATTTCCTATAAAAGGTAGCTACTTTTTCATAGACCTCAAGTATACTGTAGTGTAGAGATGGGATTTATGGAAGGTATTAAGCTGAGGCTGTGTTTTAGCTTATGGGCAAGTAATAAATTGTATCATTTATCTTGAATGTATCATAGATAAGCTGCTATATAATGATTGCCACTTCAGATAGCTGTGAAATTAGGTGATTAACTAGTTCTTTCTTAGCCTTCTAATTTCTGTACAAGTCTAATTACATGAAATAGAAGCTGGGGTTTGGGTTTGGTTTATTTTAATTTTTTTTAATTTTTATTTTGTTTTCATGTTTGAAGTGTCGTAACTACTATACTGTAAATGATGGAAGATGATTGCATATGTTTTTCTGGGGTGTGTTATTTGCATCAGTATTTTATCTCCATTAACTTTGAGCTCATCACTGCATATAAGTGGATGTATTAATGTAACTTAATTTTTTTATGTTTTCATATTGGCATTGTGTAGACACTTAAGAAGCTGCATCTTGCAGGCTTGACTTAACTTTTTTTAAAACAAAATCTGGAATACAATCCTTGCAATGTTGACTGGAATAAGAGTGCAAAGCATTTGAGTTTAACTCTGTCAATAAGCTAATAACTGGTAATCTTTTTCTTTACTCCACTAACACAAGCAGTGTTTTATTTAATGAATGTCTGAATGAAATAAATGTGCCTACATTTGATTTATTTTTTAAGTAATAACTAAAATACAACAGTATTAGAACAAAAAAAAAAAAAAGAGAAAATACCAGCAGTACATTTTTAATCACTCTGAAAATTAAGAAACGTAATTTTTCCCAAAACTTTCAATGTTTTTAGTAATCAACTCTATGCATTTTGTACAAGTGTGTGTGTATATAAAGTATACATTAGCAACTAGGAGTATCCTGATGAATTTGAAATCTTACCAACACGTATGTAAAGCCTAAACTTGGGGAGTCAAATTGGATGTCCACCTTTACCACTTCAAACTTGTGCTGTTTTTCTGTTTACTCCCTTTTTTTGGTGCTCACTCCATTGCAGGCAATGGACACACCAAGAACCACCAATGCAAGCAGAGCACATTGATTTTTGTATCCTGGTAACAAAAAAAGCCCCAAACAAACAATAAAAAAAATAAACAACCTGCTTTTTCTTTCTTTTTTTTTTTTTCCTGGGGCCATGGGGATCATCATGGATCTGATGTATTTTCTGTACTTTCTTTTTACTGTGCTTAAGGTTTGGAGCTGACGTGCTTGTTAAATTGACACAGTTCTCTGTGTATCACCACCAGTGTCCTGCCCTGTGCAGGGAAGGGTTGCTGGAAATGCTCCCCCAAATTAGATCTGCTGCTCTTTCTTTGTATTGTAATCTTAGAATTGTCTGCATTTCAAAGAATGAAAGATTTGGGATCCTGTCACAGCTTAAATTCAACACCCCAGGTGACTTTCCTCCCTCCTCCTGCAATGTACTCTGAGAGAACAGACTCTTGTCACTGCAAGTGTCTGGGGCCCATCTGCAGAAAAAAAATAAAAGCTTTCAGGGTGAGGGCCTTTTCTGTGAAAAAAGTCATCCTCTGAGAAGCATTTTTACACAATACCGTTTTAATGCCTTTTTTAAATAAAACACTGCATGACTATGGAATTGCATATCTGCATATTACTTTAATTTGCAAGGTTTTATATGATTAATTTCTTGTGTTCAGTTTTTAACTTCAGGGTGTTTTATTGGTCAAATATGCTACTGTATTAACTCCTCCTTTTTTTTTTTGTTTTGTTTTGATTTTTAAACTTTCTGTTTTTACTGCTAATTAACGTGGTTTGTGTTAAGTAAAAGTTAAATCACACTGCAAGCTGTAGGAAGACTTGTTCTAGAAACACCCAGTGATAGAGACTTGATTAATGAGGTTGAACTGTTACTGTTTAACAATTTGTAGTTTTGTGGCTTTTTTTTTTTTTTTTTTTTTTTTGCTTTGGATTTCTCTGCTACACTAGTTGGCCATGTAGCAATTGCACTGTGCAATATTACAATATGAGGACTGGGAAAATTTTTTATGGATGTAATGTCTCTTACAGTTTGCGATAGTATTTCTTTCTAGTTCTCAGTGATTTAAATGTGACCAAGCCTTCTGTACTTTGTCACAAAAAGCGGGTTTTCCAGGTGACTATTTTGGTGAGTGTCAAAATAAGAATTTATGGTGTATTACTGTCAAGATTCACTTTGAATTAAAATATATATTGCAGCAGATGACTTCTGGTGACTTTTATTTTGTTGCTGTTACATGAAGGCAAATGATGAAAATTCACAGAGAGGGCTCTGAAATTCTGATGTGATCATTCAACTGAGCTTCTTTTTGAAATTTTAAATTTTATTGGCTTGCTTCAGAGGGTCTTGAGAAGCCGTCTTCAGTGCAGCCACACCTCGAAGGCTCTTTGTTCTGGATGTCCCACTTTTACAGCCTCAGAGGAAGGTGATCTGGCCCAGATAGCAGCAGCCACCTCGCTGCTGCTGAGCTTTGTGCCAAGCTGGTGGCAGCTGCTGCTGGGCCAGCAGGAAGGTGCTCCTGCTGCCACAGATGGCCCCACATGGGCAGTGCCTCCACATGGACACCTGCTATGGACCAGACATCCGTGGAAGGCACGTTTGGCCGTGCTGTTGTCCACCAAATGTGCTCACTGTGCCCTGGGGCTGCAGTGCTTGCTAAACCTGGTGGTTGGGTGAGGGTTTCTGTGCCTAGCACTGCGTTTCAGGGTCAGAAATGAAATGTAAAAGGCTGAAATGACAGTGCAGTGTATTTTTGATGCCAGAATAGTTCAGAATTGACAGCTTTAAAGTGCTAAATGTAAGGATCAGATGAGATCCTAGTAAGATCTGATGAGGATCAGACCCTGCTGATGTGGATCTGTCACTGTGCTTCAGTGCAGTTGGTCACAGTGTCTGCCAGGCTTTTCCTGCAGCTCTGGGCCTCTGGTGATGTGTAAACACCTCTGTCCAAATTCTGCAGACACCTGTGGCTTCGAAAGCTGCTTCCTTCCCCTTCTTTACAGCCAGCCTCGTGTGTTGTTGACTTGTGACCGTGTTCACAGGGGTTCTTGGATGAGGGAAGAGATGAGGATCTGACTCCATGGTTCAGAAGGCTTGATTTATTATTTTATGATATATATTACATTAAAACTATACTAAAAGAATAGAAGAAAGGATTTCATCAGAAGGCTGGCTAAGAATAGAATAGCAAAGAATGATAACAAAGGTTTGTGGCTCGGCTCTCTGTCCGAGCCAGCTGGGCTGTGATTGGCCATTAATTACAAACATCTAAGATGGGCCACTCAAAGACCCACCTGTTGCAATCCACAGCAGCAGATAACCATTGTTTACATTTTGTTCCTGAGGCCTCTCAGCTTCTCCGGAGGAAAAATCCTAAGGAAAGGATTTTCCATAAAAGATGTCTGTGACAGTTGACTTTTAAATGCATATTGGTGTCTAGATCCCACTTTTCCCATAGCAGACAGGGCCCCTGGCTCGGTGCATTTCACACTCTCACTTCTGGCAACATCTGACAAACAAGGAAAGACAGCCTGAGCCTTTCAAAGTGAATTCTCTGCCTGTGAAGTCCTTTCTGTTAGCAATGATGTCCAACTGTCCCCTGACAGGCAGTTATGTGTAAGCCATCTTCCTCTTTAAGTGTCTTTAGGATGACAAACACTGCTTTAAAATTGGGTATTTTCCCTGTCACTAAATGCAAAGCACACGTTTGTACTGCAGTTAAGATGGCAAATTCATGCAAGGAAAACCTTCCAGAGTCAATGGGGCTGTCACGTGCAGGACGAAGGGGTTCACTGAATGAGCCTGGCTTTTCAGCTGGGCAGGTGATCAGTGGCTGGGAGGCAAGAGAGAAGCTCTGTTTGCTGCAGCTCACAAAGCAGTGCTGGTGATTGGAGTCCCTCTCAGCCCTGCAGCTCATGCACGCTGTGAATGAAACTCCTGCAGGGGACTGAGGCAGCACAAGTGGAAGTTTTGGGAGGGCTGTGGGCAGTGCTGCTCCCCACTAGAGAGGGGAAGGTTCAGCAG
>NW_005054487.1:993454-995977 GCF_000277835.1 Geospiza fortis | reverse complement strand
CGCTTTCGGAGAGGGCCCCCCCCCCCCCTGCCTCTCCCGCCCTGACTGTGGCTGCCCTGCTGTGCAGGAAGGCTCATTAAGGCATGGGTGAGGTTTGACAGTGATTAACGTTAATTATATCTTCCTGCCTCCCGCCTGCAGGAAGGAAGTTGCATTTTCTCTCTCAGGAGGGGTGGGTTTGTGCTCTAAGCAGGTTCAGATGATTCTACCTGCCCTTGTCCTGGGGAGCAGCATTGAGTATGCTTTGTTAGAATAATAAAGCTTTATGCTGAGAGGATGGAGCACACATTTGGATGGATTCTTCTCCTTAGACCCTGAAATGGCAGGTTGGGAGCATCTACAGCCTGTTGGCAGAGGTGCCTGGGGGCTGGACTCTATGCTTGTGTTTGGGGAGTGAGATTTTCCTGAAAATGAAAAATGCCAACTGTTCTGCTGCAAAGAGATACCACGGCCTGCCACCAGCTTCACAGACAAGTCACTGCCTGGCCACAGTCACTTCTCATCCATGAATGAAATCCTCATCTTACGGGTTGCCTCATAAAAAGAAGCAAGACCTGGGATGCTTGCAGTAGGTCTAGTGCAAGCAAGGCGATTTTGGGTCTGGGAAAAAAAACCCCAACCCAAACAGGAGTAAAAAAGTTAAATTTAGCAAGCAGATAACTACAGTTGTTTGGTAAAACCCCAGTGATTTTTCACTAGCTGTAAAAGATCCATTCCTCATTCTGGAAAATGCACATTTTAAAAATCCTTTGAAATAACAACTCAATCTGCTACTTGTATTTTCTGCATAATACATGCACACACGCCCTGTAATGGAAAATTAAGAGAAAACCATGATGCTTGAGAGCTAGACTGAAAGAAGTGCTGTGAAAATTAGCTCACTGATGGCTCTATTACAAAGTCGAGTTCTGTCAAAACCGAGAAAAATAGGAAAACGATGAAATGAGGTTTGTGAAATGAAGTTTCCCTGAAGGTGCCAGCAGAGGGCTCCGCACTAAACGTGCTGGCCCTGGATTGAGCCGGGTGATGAGCAAGCTCCATTTCACTGTAATAATCATAAACTGCCATCTTTGCTCTGGATAATCGCTGGCACTCATCAAGGGGAAGCTAATTTTGCACGGAATGAATTAATGATTTGGGGGGGGGGAAGCAAAACGGTGCAAATGGGACAGCATAATTGCGTTGGTGACACCGGGAGCGTGCTGAAGCAGCCAGATAAATGTGTAATTATGGGTTGTCAGGGCTTTGGATGCTGCCAGCGGCTGGGTACCGGGCTGTCAAGCTGTGGCTGGCCCATGCTGAGGTTTGCTCCACCTCAAACCTGACTTCTAAGAATTTCTCAGCACGACAGCTTCCAGCGGAGCAGAGTTTCTGGGAGGCTGGGGCAGCTTTCCGGCGTGTAAACAGTGCTGCAGCCTTTCAGGACCAGCTCTCGGGCTCCTGTTGTGCCCCAAAGCCGCCTTTGCACTGCTCCTCCTCCCACCATCCCCGCCTGTTGCCCCCAGGCATGGTCTGGGACTGAAAGAATTCATGGATACAGTTCAGGGAAGAGACGATGGCAGCATAAAGAATTCACGCTGCTTCTGCTGCAAACAGGACTTGGAGAAAACGCTAAATGGACTGCCCAGTGCCGGGTGTGACCGTGCCCGAGGCAGCAGCTGGGCTGAGCCCTCTGCTGCCCAGAACACATCCCGTGTTGTACCCTAAAGCAAAACAGAGAGGATTCTCTCTGTCCTGGAGCTTCCCTTCGAGTCGGGGTGTCTGAGCCCCATCCCAGCCAAGGAGGGAGTGATGGAGTGATGGAGTGATGGAGTGATGGAGCACACGAGAGGCGCGACCAGAGACCTCTCCTGTGTTTTGAGCACGTAGCTGCCACTTTGGCCACCTCCTGCGGTACCCCCGAGCTCCTTTATCCCCAGAGCTGCTTCTGCACTCGCGGAAATGCTGCCAGTGATGCTCGGGCTGCTTTGCCGGGACGAGGTGCTGGCTGCTGCCTGGGATAACGAGGGACATCTTTGGAGATGTCCCGGCCCGGCCACTCCCAGCTCGGGACATCATCCCACAGCGAGCAGAGAGTCACTTTCATCCTCGCCGTGTCGCAGCACCGCTGCGGGCGGGCGCACCTCCCTTTGCACCCAGAGGTGCTGCGGGGCACCATCGCTTCGGCACACGGGGAGGTGACACATCCCGGGAGCCGTTGTCGGCCGAGCATGGGCCGGCACCCAGTGACACATGCCCGGGACCGAGGGACATATCCCCGGGACCGAGGGACATATCCCCGGGACCGAGTGACATCCCCGGGACCCAGTGACACATCCCCGGTACCCAGTGACACATCCCCGGGACCGAGTGACACATCCCCGGTACCCAGTGACACATCCCCGGGACCGAGTGACACATCCCCGGGACCGAGTGACACATCCCCGGTACCCAGTGACATCCCCGGGACCCAGTGACATGCCCGGTACCCAGTGACACATGCCCGGTACCCAGTGACACATGCCCGGTACCCAGAGACCTGCC